>NC_056728.1:1582446032-1582613532 GCF_019279795.1 Protopterus annectens | reverse complement strand
AGCATCTATTCAAAATTTACAAACACATACACACAGTTATATGTATGCACATCCATGTAAAAAAATAAATAAATATATATATATATATATATATATATATATATATATATATATATAAAATCACTACAGAATACCAACATTCCACAATCCTGAGACTCTGAATCCCGAGAACCAGAATCTCAAGATTGCAGAATCTCAAAACTTAAAAAAAAAAAGAAAACGTAAAACATACATCAAATTATTCTAATATGTATGCAGGGGGGTAAGGCCCCTGTACCACCCACATGGGGGCTGCAGCCCCCACACTCCCTGCAACTTAAATATACCAACTCCGAGATCGCACTATAGTGGAGTGAATGGCAAGGTTTCCATTCCGCACTGTATCGCAATCCCCATTCGCTACATTTGAGATTCCGCAATCTCGAAATTCTGTTCCTTGGGATTCAGAATTTCAGGATTATGGAATTTCAGTATTCCATAGTGATCCAAATATATATATATATATATATATATATATATATATATATATATATATATATATATATATATATATAAAACTAAGAACTGAACTTCGTGACAATAAAAGCATTCAAAAAATAGTAAATCACACCAACAACTCTTGTAGAACTTTAGCGCTTTCGTCTTATTTATTATCAAGACTTCTTCAGAAAGACATGTTTCATAAGTGAAGTCAAGCTTATGAAACATGTCTTTCTGAAGAAGTCTTGATAATAAATAAGACAAAAGCGCTAAAGTTCTACAAGAGTTGTTGGTGTGATTTACTATTTTTTGAATGCTTTTATTGTCACGAAGTTCAGTTCTTAGTTAAAATTTCTTCTCTTCATTCAATTTTTTTGAGTGCGGTTAATTTTATATATATATATATATATATATATATATATATATATATATATATATATTCAATAAAAACTTCTACGGCACTAAAAAATAATACTCAGTACTTTTACACAGTCAAAATAAAAGAGAAATAATGCAAAAAATGACATGGACACTGAATTAAATAGACACTGAATTAGATATATTAAACACTTTCATTCATTCCAGATAATTGAACTTCTTCAGAATACAATGAATAGCATGGTACAGTAGGTCTAATGCAGTAAAAAAAACATGTGTTAATACAGTAACCAATAATGAACTGGCATAAATAACCAATAGAACCATATGTACATTTTTGATTGAACCAATGTGAATAGCTGCATACACTGTAAATAACAGTGATGTAACACACTGAATATTCATTTAAAGTCATGAATAAACAACAGTATTAGAAGGCTTAGTCAAACCATTTCAGTGCAGATTTTAGATTTGTGCTTTCATTGAGTCCTGGAGGGACTTCAGCATTAATCAAAAGTTGCCATTTAAGTTCTCTGAATTCTAGGAATAGTTCACAGTTACCAAAAAAAGTCAGTTTGTTCAACCACAAAAAAAAATACACATTTTTTAAAATTAGGGCTATAATTACTATGTTTAGCTAATGCATTATTATGATTGTTAGATCTAATGACATCTGCTTTTTCTTATAAATGCACAAAAAAAATATGTTCTAGTGTAGAGAATAGAGATTCTTATTTTCTTACACATAGACATGACACAGGTAGTACACCAGGGATGCATACTTGTAAAAACTGTGTACTTTGTCAATATATTTTAGTATGTAATGATTTCATTTTTAAGCACTGTAATTACACTATACACTTCTCAAAAGCATTTCATTGCCATTCCACATTTGTTGTGTATGCTGTAATCTGTACTTCTTGTGCTAGTTTATATATTGGAAAATTCACCAGACGGCTGTCAGGATAAAAGAACACCTAGATGCCAAAAGGTGAAGTGATTATTGCAGGAGATTTTAATTGCAATCTTTCTAGTAAAGACACAACTACTAAGATTCCTAAATTATCCTCAGTAGCTAAACACTTACATCATTTTTTAATTCTCAACATTTGAGAGATACCTAGGATATTAAATTAACTAACTCTCTTTACACATTATTCTTATAGATTTTGCACTCAGTCAAACATTGATAAAGTTTTTACTTCTAGTAGTTTATTTACTAAAATTGAAGATGTAATGATAACATCATGTCCTTTATCTGACCACAATGCTATTACATTTATGTTAATGTTGCAAAGCAAGTATTTTGATTTACAATCACAGAATCCCTGCTTATACAGTAAAATTAAAAGACTTTAAGGAAGGGTGTCTAAAAGAAAAAAGATCAGTGCATTGAAATTAATAATAATTGAGAAGTTTCAGAAGTAATTCTCTGGGATTCTTTAAAAGCTTATCTATATGGAAGAATTAAAAATTGGTACATATGTGAAATAAAGAGTGAGTTAAGGAGTTGATGTCTTTGCAGTCTAATATAGATACAATTAAATCCAATTTAAAACCTTATGAAAAATTGGAAAATGATGAGTTGAGAATATTAAATGAGAAATGTGTTGATTTGCTTCACCATATAATATCAATAAATCTGGAACAATTAAAATTACAAACTTACTCAATAAACCCAAAAAGCATATACAGGTTGGCTGTTAGATCTAATAAAACATAAATACTAATCATATTAAAGAAATAATTTCCAAATAAGATGATAACATTTTTTTTTTAAAAAGTGACTGATTTAAAAGACATGCTAGAATGATTTAGGAAATATTATGAAGAAATTAATAACAAAGAGACAGAAATAGAAATCAACAACATAAGTGATGACTTTTCTAAAATTGATAAGTCATTCTCTTTAAAGGCGTTAAAACATTAAATTAATAATCTTAAACCAAATAAAGCCAATGGTCTTGATCGTCTAATCCCAGAATTATACAAATTACTCATAGAGAATATTTTAAATATCCTATTAAAAGTTTTTGAACAAGTTAAACATATGTCACCCACCCCATCCCTCCTGGAAATATTCCCTGATATCTCCTATCTTGAAACCAAATAATGATTCTAACTTATATTCTTCTTATCACCCTATTTCATTATTAAATTCTTGCAAAAAAATTGAACCTTATTATGCCAGGATTAATAAATGATGATCAGACTGGGTTTGTACTACTTAGAAAGGATCAGGATAACATAATTAAGCTTAATACTTTAATATCTCTGTCTGATAAAAAGAAAAAATAACTAACTCTAATAAGTCTAGATATAAATAAGGGTTTTGATTCTATTAGTGGGAATTATTTGTTCAAAGCACTTATACAATATTAATTGTCCCTAGATTTTATAAATCTTATAACTAATCTATATAGTAACTTGTTTTCATTTATTAAAATTGGCTCTTTTCCTTCTAGCTCTTTCAAAATATTAAAAGGTACAAAACATGGTTGTTCCCTGTCACCTCTATTATTTGATCTAGCAATTGAACCTTTTGCAAACTTTATTAGATCTAATAGCAAAATTCAGGGACTTTCAATAGCTGAAAGTTATTCCTGTAAAACTCAATTATTTGCAGATCACATTTCAATAACAAGTGGTGATGTTGAGATTCAATAGATAATTTAACCAAGTCTATTAATTAGTTTGAGAAAGTGTCAGGGTTTAATGCTTAACCCTAATAAAACAGAAACTTTACTTATTAATAAAAAAGTTAATAATTATGTAAGAAACCATAAGAATTTTATCTGGGACAATTCACAAATTAATTATCTTGGAATTATAATTCAATATACTGCAAAAGACTCAATAGCAGTAAATTATAGTAATATCTAAAATCACTAATTTATTTATTTTTTTTTAAAGAAATTAAATTCTACACTTCTTAATTTTCTCTTGTTCCCCAACAAACTGAGAATATCCTTTGATTGGCATGCTAAAATTTGGCAAGAACATGGATTAAGTTTTCCAAATGTTGAATTTTATACCACATCCACAATTCTCAATTTAATATCTATGTGGCTAAATTCCTCTTACCAATCCACTTGGAAATCCATTCATGAAAGATTAATAAATAATAACATCTATGTTGTAGAGTCTTTCTCTACTTCACAACTAATATATTTTACTGGATCTTGAAAGACTTATGTTTGTTTACATGAAAAGAAAAAAATACTATTACTCTCCCTTCACTGATTACAGCCTTACACATTTTAAAAGATTTATAAATTCTAATTATATAGTTAAAGATTTATTGTTTTATTGTCCCCTGTATCAAATACTGGGAGTTGTTTGGGAACTTATAAACAAAATACTTGACCTTAGAGATGCAAATTGAATCTTTTGGCATCAATTCTTAATTGGAAATAAATAGCTTTAATAGCTCTGTCTAATAAAAAGAAAAACTAACTAACTCTAATAAGTCTAGATATAAATAGATATAAATAAGGGTTTTGATTCTATTAGTGGGAATTATTTGTTCAAAGCACTTATACAATATTAATTGTCCCTAGATTTTTATAAATCTTATAACTAATCTATATAGTAACTTGTTTTCATTTATTAAAATTGGCTCTTTTACTTCTAGCTCTTTCAAAATATTAAAAGGTACAAAACATGGTTGTCTCCTGTCACCTCTATTATTTGATCTAGCAATTGAACCTTTTGCAAACTTTATTAGATCTAATAGCAAAATTCAGGGACTTTCAATAGTTGATAGTTATTCCTGTAAAATTCAATTATTTGCAGATCACATTTCAATAACAAGTGGTGATGTTGAGATTCAATAGATAATTTAACTAAGTCTATTAATTAGTTTGAAAAAGTGTCAGGTTTAATGTTTAATCCTGATAAAACAGAAACTTTATTTATTAATAAAAAAGTTAATAATTATGTAAGAAACCATAAGAATTTTATATGGGACAATTCACAAATTAATTATCTTGGAATTATAATTCAATATACTGCAAAAGACTCAATAGCAGTAAATTATAGTAATATCTAAAATCACTAATTTATTTATTTTTTTAAAGAAATTAAATTCTACTCTTCTTAATTTTCTCTTGTTCCCCAACAAACCGAGAATGTCTTTTGATTGGCATGTTAAAATTTGGCAAGAACATGGATTAAGTTTTCCAAATGTTGAATTTTATGCCACATCCACAATTCTCGATTTAATATCTATGTGGTTAAATTCCTCTTACCAATCCACTTGGAAATCCATTCATGAAAGATTAATAAATAATAGCATCTATGATGTAGAGTCTTTCTCTACTTTGCAACTAATATATTTTACTGGATCTTGAAAGACTTATGTTTGTTTACATGAAAAGAAAAAAAAATACTATTACTCTCCCTTCACTGATTACAGCCTTACAAATTTTAAAAGATTTATACATTCTAATTATATAGTTAAAGATTTATTGTTTTATTGTCCCCTGTATCAAATACTGTGAGTTGTTTGGGAACTTAAAAACAAAATGCTCGATCTTAGTGCAAATTGAATCTTTTGGCATCAATTCTTAATTGGAAATAAATCACATATATCAGATTATCTTCTTGCAAGACTTTTTTAAGAAAATAATAATTGGTTTACTATACAGTCTTGTAAAAAATATGCTAGTGATAAAATCAAAATCTCCATGGACTTTCAAGCAAAACATTTTACAAAGATATCTGAGTTTTTTTCAGAATCAATAGTAACTCAAATAGGAATAAATTCATATATATATATATATATATATATATATATATAAATCAATAATTTATAAAATAATAAAAGAAGACTTTGGTTTCACAGATTCATTATTTTGGAATTACTCAACTAATATTAATGAGAAGGCTTTTTCTGATGAAAATAAATGCTTAATGCTTAAATCTGTAGGAAAATCTACTTTTTCTCTTGATTAGAAAATATATATGTAGTGATTTCTTCACAGAGCTTTTTTAATTCCACATAAATTGGCTTTAATATATAACTATGGAAAAATTAATTCTTGGAGGTGTAATGAAGTCTCTAACACAGATTAGTTTCTTATGATATTGGATTGTAAAATAGTAACTCATTTTTGTGTTGAATTTAGAAATTGTGCCCAAGCTTTGAGGACAGATAATTGTATCATTTCTAATTCCTTGATCTTATTTAATGCTCCAGTTCTGAATTCCATTCCTAGGATGCAGGTGCCTCTCATTTGGTCCATTTTAGCTGTAGCAAGAAAATAGTCACAAAGAACTGGAAATGTAAAACTACTCTTTCTTTCACTGAATTCATTAATTTAGGAAAAAAATGTCTGTAAAAAAAATTGGTCAACTGCCAAAAATAGAACTTTGAATATTATTCACCAGTTTTTGGTCAAAATTAAGTGATTAACTTGATACATTTTAATGATTTAGTTTTCTGTGTTTGAGTTTGTTGTGAACATCTGTAAATAGTTATGTTTTTGTTCTATTTATATTTAAATAATTGTGTACAATTATTTTAAAATTAATAAAAAGTCGTTTAAAAATGTTTTTGGACAGATGGCTCTCAGCTGTGATTTCCCTTGGAGAACAACTCATTCACTTTATGACATATGGGTCTATATCATGTTGTCAAAAGACATGTTCATTGAACACATCTTCATCGACACATAAACAGCGAACACACTAATTACCAAATGGCCACAGAAACACAAAAACATTCAGACCCTACAAAGTGGGAAGCTTCACCCCTACACCCCTTGATGTGGGGGGCTGTGCCTGCCGCACCCCCTTAACTAAATATACCAACTATGAGATTTCACTACAGTGGGGAAAAGGGCAAATCCCCAATGACAGAAAAGCATTTTTTCCCCTGGGAAAAAAATTTGCTGAAGTGGCCATTTGGCGATTAGTGTGTTCACTGTTTGTGTATTGATGAAGTTGTGTTCAATCAACACATCTTTCGACAACATAATATAGACCCGGACATACCAACCAACACACACACACACACACACACACACACACACACACACACACACACACACACACACACACACACACACATACACACACACACACACGTGTGCACATGTAAACAGGCTTACCTTATTGAAGTGCCTCTCATTGTGATTTCGACTTTCTCACCACTGTGCATGTGATCTTAGAGGTAGTTCATAATAAGATAGAAATAATGCAGACATATCGACCTTATTGGGGATGAGGAGTTAAAACAACCATCCACATGCACTTAACTTTTTTTGTTCTTTTTAAGTTTAGTCACAACAGATTGATGGAAACTGAAATGGGTGAGCACACTTTTGTGAAAGTGCTTTTTCACCAAAACTGAGCTAAAAAAAAGAAAAAAACATGAGAAAATATTCCCTTTTCCCACTGTAGTGTGATCTGGGACTGAGAATATAAAAGTAGGGTGTGTGTGAGGGGTACAACCCCCCTACATGGAGGGGTGTAGGTGGGCTTGCCCCCCTGCATGAATGTGATTACTGTTATCTTTTTCTTAAAATCTTATGTTTGGTTTCTTTTTTAGCAGACTTTCGGGAAGGTTTGCTTGACCATTTCAGTTTTGTCCTAGATTCATATATATATATATATATATATATATATATATATATATATATATATATATATATATATATATATATATATATATATATATGTATATATATATATGTATATATATGTGTGTGTGTGTGTGTGTCTGTGTGAATGTATATATGTATATGTATTTTATGTACATTTATATACACATGGTGTATGTCTAATTTTTCTCTCTCTCACACACACACACACACACACACACACACACACACACACACACACACACACACACACGCACACACACACACGGGCACGCGCCAACCACTGCGATATGCATAAATGTATCATAAGTGTGTTAATGTATACATTCCCTTGCATTTATAGTGTTCTGACATCTTAAAATTATTTTCAACTACACCTGTATATTCAGAAACCGTTGTGGTGGTTTCATTGTAATAGCTTTTAATCTAATGGTTCAAAACAAGACTGATTGACTTGGAACTAGTCCAAGTACACAAATGTTCTGTACAAAAGTGGTTATTTTACTATTCTCACTATGAGATCACTGCACTTCAGAGAAAGAAAAATCAAAAAATAATAATAAATAAAATGACCTAATCTTTCTCTGAAATGCAATGATCTCAGAATATGCAGTAAACAGCATTAATCGATCTTTCACATATTTGTTACAATTGTAAACAAACAATCATACCTATTTAAAAAGTACCATTAATGAATCATGCATGGTTAAACAGAAATGAGAAATCAGATATCAGGCAATTAGAGGAAAACCCACTGCTATTGTCTGATGCAAGTTACAATGTGTTACCCCTATTCTTGTGTGTTTAGTCCTAAAATGTATTGATGGTTTTCTAAAACTAGAATTACAAAAGTCTTTGACAGATTTGTATTTTTCATGTGACTGTAACCTTGAAAGCCAGGATCATGGGACTCGCATGTGACAATAGAACTACTACAAATAATCACTGTTATGGTTGTAAAATGATGCCCCTTGTTTCCGTTGTGAGTTGTGCAGTTTTTCTTTCACCATGCTCCTAAATAGCAGATTAAAGCAAAATAATGCAGTCATATTACCACCCATTACTTCATGATTTATTTCTATAGGACAAAAAATATAAAAATTTGAGTACATGTTGTAGGCCATTTAAGTTCTTTTACTGCTGATGAAAGCCATAAATGCTTACACCTTTCTCCCAGATAGGTACAGAATTAGAGGAGTTAGCACACCTGAATCAAGTGCAAACAGAGAGGAGACAGAAAATCACAATCTGACAGCAAAAAAAAAAAAAAAACGCTGTAATTGAGATAGTCTAAGAAATGGTAACCTAATGTCTGTCACAAGCCAGTTGATTGATGAGTCAAACAGAATCACTGGAAGGTCATGATAATTTTGTAATGATTGTTATACTCAGATACAAGAACGGTGGTGTCTAATTTTTATATTTTTTTCCCTTTTCTTCTAAGTTTTTTCAATCTTGGTGTTTTTGGGAGTATAGGATCTTGCACCTTATCAAGTGATATAAGGGTGCTTGCCCCTTGCAAAAATTGTTTTTATGTTTTCCAGCCTTGAAAGTGTCACTGTTTTGAATTGTGACCTCTCAATGTTTTAATTGTTTTGGTGGTCAAATCACTTGGCAACTTAACATGACAAGATTACTCTTAACAAGCCCCTGAAAATTGTTTATATTGTAAGTCTTTAAAAGTTTATACAAGAACTGTCAAAGGCAAGGAGCTGTTTCTGCAGGTGAAATATCGGATCTATATTAAGTCAGCGAACACTTAAAAAAGCACTATATAAATTTAACTGCGTGGGACCACCCATACTGTTTTTGTTGAAATAAGGGGTAAACAGATTTTAGAATTCAAAAAATAAAGAAATTCTTTTAGATACATATACTGGAGGTTTGAACATTTAGCAGTATGTTTTCATATTTACTGGTATGGATTTGAGACAGATATGAAAAGTGGGTCAGTTCTGAGGTCATCTGTTTACAAAAACCTCATGAAACCATATGTGCTGTTCTTAGTTTAACAGGTACTTTGAATGTGATCAGATGGCAGTATGATTATGGGAACTGGCACTGGGGGCTGGGTACCTCACATTCCCTAATATATTTGTGGACTGAAACATGTGTGATTGTGATTCCAGATCATCCATAATAAGGTATGGTCACAGCACACAAGTACAGAGGTCTGCACATGCAGTACATGTAAAAGTGACAAGACAGAGAGCTGAAATAAGAGTGGTATAGATAAATCCACAGTACTCTCCTTCAGTCATAGCCTAGCAGCAGTTTTCATTTACACCGCCACAGTTTTCCAGGAAGTAAAAGTTCTGATTGTTTCATATGAGCATGGCGTGCCCACTGATCATTATCACTGCAAGTCACCATTTAGTGACTGTACACTGTGAATTGGATAACAACAGCTTTCTAAGCCAAATACAGCTGTTTGACCCCTTTGTTGCAGCAATGTGAAGTTGGCATATAAAGTGCATTCTAAAAACATGAATGTGTTACAGCTTGCATTCACTGGTAGGCCAGATGAAATTTTCTTCTCATAAAGTCTGACTTACATGACCACTGACTGGATGTGTGACATTAGGCACATGGAGACATTTGAAACTATTTCATGACATACAAAATAATTAGGTATGACAGTGAAAGCACACACTTGTATTGAATATTTTTTAAAAGAATAAAGTGGTTTATTGATGCAAATAGATGTCAGGAATGAACATCCCAATAGGTTGATAAATGATATAATGGGGTGGAGGTGAGGGATTCGGAGATGGATGTCAAGAGTCATGATTGATTAGTTGCAGAAATTAGTGGATGCAAGTCACACAGGAAACACGTCCTTATCATGGTAATTGAGACAGAATCAATTCTTATATAATGGAATGTGTCACCATGCATTATTTTGACAGGTATGGTAGACATACTAAATATATGAATCTCCAGCAGGTCTGTGAAAGTGAAAATGGCACACCAAATATATTTATAAACTTTATGCAAATATCGCTACTTGCATTTTAATATCATCCTTGTAATAAGGCATATTCAGGAAACAAAAAAAAACTTGAGAGCAGATAGTTTATCTGATAAAATCAAATGTTTTGGTTGCAGAACTTCCCATTAAATGTAGGCAAAATAGTCTTTCCATCCTAGTAGCACTGCGGCAGCTTAGAAAGAAAAACATCTGCAAATGACACTGTATACTGGAACCCGTTCACTTGTAAAAAGTATGCAACCATTTGTGTAAACTTTGCTGGGTTCCTTGGCAGTGAACAAAGTTACAATCTGCATGGTACTGAGACACAGATACAACAGCACTACATAATCTGCTTAGAGCAAATTACTAATCAGCTCCAGCATTTGGCAGACATCACCTTCCTGAGGAATGTGAATGGCTTCCTGGACTCCAGAAATAACTTTATTATAATTAAAAAATGATGCAGGATCTGAAATGAATAATAAAATGACAGCCGGATGAAAGAGAACTCATAAAAATTAAGCAATTAATGGGTCTGATGAATTCTTTTCAGCTACAAGCAGTTCTGTGTATGGAGCCAGGCTCTTCAAGATGTTTTATGCACAATAATTTTGGGAAAGGAAGGAACATGGGGCTTCTGAGTTGCTATCACATTCCAGGCAAATGTCATTTGATCTTAATTTATAAGCAATGGATATGATGATGAAGCAAGACAAGATGGGCCTACAGCTGTGAAAATGGGTAACAAGTTAAATCTCTCAAGGTGATTATCCTGCATAAATGCTCCAGGATTGCAGCAGAAATGCTTTCTTCACCAAAGAAATCTGGGAACCTGTTCTTGCAGAAAGAGCAGCTCTACGAAAAAGGCTTTGACACAAACCTTGGAGCCAACAGTGTTTATCACACACTCAGTTAGGATGGGCAATGTTATAGAAACCACAGAGAATGGTTTGTCAAAAAGAGTAAAAAAAATGGATAATGTGTACAACTTGTACACTACCATGTCCTTATTTCAAGTAAACAGTGAAGGTAGCAGGTAGAAATGTGTTTGTGTGTGTGTGTGTGTGGGGGGGCAGTGGAATTCATCCAGATAAGAACTTATACTGGCTGTTTGCCATGCATCTTTTTTTGATCATGTATTCTAGTTTAGTCACTGTGTAATACCAACATTCTCACTGCCCATCCACATGCCAGAATGTCATTCAGCAGAGCAAAGAAAAGCCAGTGCACATCATATTTATCAATATCTAGGAATCCCAGCACATGTTTTCTCATATTGTGTGCAAACCTATAGAATGCAATAGACTTCCCTGATGAATGGGCTTGTAAGTAATCTTAGTATACCCCAAAAATAAATGTGGCCTTAATTCTGCAGTTTGAAGGTAATCCTGTGGTCATGCTGGTATCCCAATAGTTAGAAAAAGGGATTGGTAATATCCTACCCTAGCAAATGTTCCTTCCAACAGCATGCCTGGTAAATGGGGAGAACTGCACCATATCAGTACTGGGGACCACCATGAAATTACAAATGTAATAAGATAGCTTAGAAAATGGGTTGAAAAGGTTAAAACCTAGTTCATCATTCCATACTCATAAATATACAATGAGAACCCATTGGCAAACAATTCCATCATTTTATGGCACAAAATGTATGTATTGTCAGCAAGAACAGTTATAAAATGCTGCCATTTTAAAGTCAGTAAGATAAAAAATAAAAACCTTCATCTACTGTCTAACCTTGCAAGACTGGACATGGAACTTCCTATAGTATACATTCTCCAGCACATGATCACAGCAGTTGTGTAACTTAGTTTATAATTTCAGCAAAATGGGATATGCAGTTATGTAATGAAACTCAGCTCCCACTCAAATGATATGTGTGTGTGAGTGTGTGTGTGTGTGTGTGTGTGTGTGTGTGTGTGTGTGTGTGTGTGTGTGTGTGTGTAAGAGTATGACACCATGTGTGCATGTATGCAGAGATGCAGAGATATGAGTGGTTTATGAGTGGTTTAAGGTGGCTGTGTTTTTGTGTGTGTGTGTGTGTGTGTGTGTGTGTGTGTGTGTGTGTGTGAGTGTGTGTGTGTGTGTAAGAGTATGACTCCATGTGTGTATGTATGCAGAGATATGAGTGGTTTATGAGTGGTTTAAGGTGACTGTGTGTGTGTGTGTGTGTGTGTGTGTGTGTGTGTGTGTGTGTGTGTGTGTGTGTGTGTGTGTGAGTGTGTTTGGATGCCTACATGTGTGTGTGTGTGTGTGTGTGTGTGTGTGTGTGTGTATACAGAATTGAATGGAGGGGTGTATGTGTAAACACAGTTCAAAGGCTGCCAGAGATGATTACTGCAAGGGCAGCAGAAGACAGACTGTTTGTTAGTGCTTGCAGTTATCACCAAGTGATTCAGAGACATGCAACTTAGCCAGTAGTGAGGTCTTTCACCATTGTGATAAACACTTTTTTTGCCAGAACCTTACCGATCATGTTCAGGTCTGTTTCTGAATTCTAGCCATACTGTGTGAAGCACAACCAATATGCTCTTGTTTTTGAGAAAAGTAAACATCTTAAGCACTTTTCAGTGCTGTCAAGTTCTAGTTTCATGCTAGAGCATGGCAGTGGCCACCACAGAACATCAAAAAAAATTTTTTACAGCATTAAAAGCTGTTGCTGTCATACAAAGTAAAAACAGCGGAGTCAAGTGATTAACAGTTTTTAAACCCATTCATTCATAAGTGGGATAAATTGCTTCTGCTCACATTCTGGTGAAGTACTTACTAGAACAAAGGGAGACATTTTGGCAGTTGAGACTGGATGCTGACAGTAAACCTGGCTTAAATGACAGTATCAATATAAAGTGTTTTCTTAAAAACAGGAAGTTGAAAGTTACTAAAATGAAATGAATTTGTTTCAAACACAGTGTTTGTTGTGTTTTTTTTAATGTTTTTACCTATTAAATGTGATTTTATATAGTATGTAATGGGTTAATGTTCTTTGAGGAATTGTATTTAATTGAGTATTTATTTTAATTGAATAATTGATAATTAACTAATGGGTATAAAATGGTAATACTTGGTTGCTTGATTTTTTTCTGATGACGTCTTATTGACGAAAGTGTGAATAAAGGTTGTGTATGCCAAATCCTGCTTTTCCGACTTTCATTGACCATCAGGTATCCTTGCCTTCTGAAGTCTGTGGTTTCTTTTTGGCTGGACATGCTCTTTTTTTGGTTGAGTTTTCTTAGTGCGTGATTCTTGATGGCCGAAGTAGAGAATGATCCTCTACTGGAACTTTCTGTACACCCTACACCTTTGGTGGGGGACACTGGATTGCTGAAGGTATTGGTTGCTACCATGATTGACATACAGAAATCTTTGAGCTTGTTGCTCAATAAACAGAACAATTTAGTTGATGGCAACTTTAATTCTGAAGATGAACAAGTCACGGTGGTAGATTTAAACCCCACTGACTCATCTAATGTCAATTACAATGGTTTAAATGAGACAGTAAATAGCTGTAAACAATTTAATAGTATTTGGTCTGTTTTGAACTGTCGGTATAATCCTTTTGGTAAAGCTGACTATAAAACGGCCAAAGTTAAAATTGATGAATATCATGAGAAGTGTGCAACTCTGAGTAGATTGCTGAAGAAGCACAGGTCTTTAGACCTTGAGAACAAATACTTTGATAGGTGCTTGGAATTGGCTCTGGTACCGAAAGGGCTAAGATTTTTTAAGTGTCCAAACAGTATTACCTCAGAAGACCCTTTGTTTCAAGAGCTATCTTTGTTTTTTAATAGTGCGGGTCTTCAATTACTCAAATTATTAAAAGTGAACAATGTCAGAAAGATGGAAGCGTTGAAACTGGAAATTCTGAAAATGGATGAGGAGGTGAATTTGCTGTCCAAGGAGTTCAGTGATGGAATGTATGAGTTTGTGTTAAAAGAAGCTGAACAGCATGAAAGTGATATAGTGTCTCACAAACATCGTAAATTGTTGAGGGATGTGGCAGCGTATGAAAACAACACTGCTTATGAGATATTTGATCCTTTGTATCAAAGAAACAACAAAAACAAGAATTTTAGTTCCTCATGGGGTTCAGTGAAGGTTAATAATAAAAATCCTGTGGCTTTAAATAGAACCACCAGGTTTAATTTGCCAGGCAACTACCAGAGGCTTAACAATCATACAAAAGCCTCGGCTGTAGTCACAAGATTTTTCAACAGTGGGAGGCCGAGTCCGCTCCTGCTAGCGATGAGAACACCATGGTGGACGAGCAGTTAACCATCAGTCCTAATGAAATTTCTACCAAAATAAGTGAAGTGGGGCCAAGTGGAGCCAGACAAAAAGTTTTTTTTATCGAAAAGGGAGACCAGAACGACCAGGGGGAGAGCAGTGAGAACAAGGGATCAAATGACTTCCGAATGGTCTGCAGATGACCAATAGAGAAAATAACTGGTAACTTTGACTTAATTAACTTATCTGATACTGTTTTTACAAAAACACAAGAACAAGTGTTTAGGTATGGGTTTGGTTTTGTGCCCACCAAGAGGGCAGAATATGAAAAAGTTGCTATAGATTTTAAACAATATACTAGAAAATTGAACTTGCAATATTTGTTCAAAAATGTAAGTGATGTGTCTGTTGATTTTAAAAAGCTGTCATGCTTTACTCCTAATTTATGTCACACATTGAGCGTATTTGAAGAAATGGGCTTACACGATTTTAAGGATTGTCTTGTTAATAAACATAGAAAAATGGACTGACAATTTATCTAGGGATGAACGCATAGCATTGAATGAGCTTAAACGTTTTAGCCATCTAAGATATATGAGGAGCGATAAAGGGGGAAATATGGTTATCATGAATAATCGAACAATATAATGAAGGCATTTTAAAATTATTATCTTGCAAGGAAGATTATGCACAGACTAATATGCAAACTATTGAGCTTTGTTATAAACACATTCATGTCTTTCTTTATGAACTTTTAATGGATCAACAAACTGATCTGGAGTTGTACAACTTTTGTGTTATAGAAAAACCGAGAGTGGGAGTGCTATTTGGCATCCCTAAAACACATAATAATGTCATGGACCCTCCCTTTAGACCGATAGTGTCTTCTCCACAAGCTATAAATGAGGGTATTTCCCTGGTTATAGATGCGTTTTTGAAACCCGTGGTTGTTCAGTTGAAGTCCCATTTAAAAGATTCTTGGGTCTTCTTGGATAAAATTAGGGATTTTTCTCAGGGGTTTGAGTTTAATAGTGACAAATACTTAGTGGTGACTATAGATGTAATTTCTTTATTTATGAGTATTCCCCATTCAGAAGGGGTATAAGCAGTAAGATCTTTCCTGTGCAAAAACACAGCTTTAGGCTGGATCAAAATAAATGTATTGTGTGAATTAATTGAATTGGTATTACATAATATTTTTTTTCTTTTTAACAGATGTTATTATAAACAACTGAAAGGAGTAGTAATGGGATCTCCGGCAGCCCCAGCGTACATTAATATAGTAATGGCCTTTTGGGAAACCACTGCATTGGTATATTTATTTGATAAATATAGAGTTTTGTATTACTCTAGGTTTGTGGATGATCTGTTTTTTTTTATTTTAGAAGCCACACTTAGTGAAGTCAATGACTTTGTATTAAATATTAACAGCACCTCTGAGTACATGAAGTTGTGAAAGGTGAATATGGCTTGAGTATAAATTTTCTAGATGTCAATTTGACATGGAATGTAAACAATAAGGTTTTTGATAGTAAAATATTTCAGAAGGATACTTTTACAAATGGATACCTACTCTACCAGAGTAACCATCCTTCTTTTATAAAGAAGAACATTCCCAAAGGCCCGTACATTCGGGCTAGCCAGATGGCTACCAAAGAAACTGATGTTACTCTTGAATTTGAGTATATAACTGATTTGTTTTTGGCTAGAGGTTATGATTTGGCCTATTTATTGTCAACAAAGGAAGAAGTATTAATCAAAATAAATGAGGTATATCCACATATCCTGAAAAAACCTTTAGTATACAAAAAACTTATACCAGGGGATTCTCAAGATAAACATTCAGCTGTATTTAGTATGGATATGACCACTGACTGTTCATTCATCAGGGACATTGTTTATAAAAATTGGAGAATTTTGGAGGTGAACAAAGACCTTATTGAGGTTATAGGGACTAAGCCAGGCTTTGTTTATCGAAAAACTTGTAATATCAAGAAATTGTTGGAATGAGACAATACAAAAAGAAATGTCACTTTGTTAAAGAAAGTTCATAAAAAAGGCATGTTCAAGTGTGGAAATTGCAGTATGTGCAGATTTATCCTTGAGGGGCCATATATCATGATTCCCCATATTGAACGAACTTTTACAGTTCCAGGGTACTGTTCTTGTAAATCTAGAGGGATAGTTTACATTGGTATTTGCAGTGGTTGCAATGCTTATTATGTGGGGATGACTATGAGAGCTCTTTTTGAGCATATGAGAGAACATTATTATTACATTAGGACTAAAAATGAAAGGAATGCATTATACAAACACTCTGCTGAATGTATTAATTTTAATTTTTTTTTATTTTCTGTATTAGAAGGGGTGCATGGTGACTTGAGGGGAGGTGATTACAAAAACTTACTAGAACAAAGGGAAACATTTTGACAGTTGAGACTGGATGCTGACATTAAACCTGGCTTAAATAACAGCATCAATATAAAGTGTTTTCTTAAAAACAGGAAGTTGAAAATTACTAAAATGAAATTAATTTGTTTCAAACACAGTGTTTGTTGTATTTTTTAATGTTTTTACCTATCAAATGTGATTTTATATAGTATGTGATGGGTTAATGTTCTTTGGGAAATTGTATTTAATTGAGTATTTAATTGAATAACTGATAATTAACTAATGGGTATAAAATGGTAATACTTGGTTGCTTGAATTTTTTCTGATGAAGTCTTATTGATGAAAGCTTGCTTGAAGGTTGTGTACACTAAATCCTGCTTCTCCGACTTTCACTGACCGGCATGTATCCTTGCCTCCTTAAGTTTGCATTCTGGTGAAGTGCCAAGTGACTTACAGCTTACACAGCTGTAAAGCACTTTGTACTCCTATGCTTTTTTTCTGAAACTACTATTACGTGGAGCAGATAAAGCTTTATACACTGCAAAGAATTATGATTGGGCTTCCCTGATCATAACTCACTTATGATGTAATCTCAACGTGGATATCAAAATTCACCTCTTAAGTTTCACTTTGTTCTGCTCTTGAGGTGTATTTCTTGACGTCCATTTCTTGAGCACATAAGGCATTTTGGTTATGATCAGACAATTGAACACAATCCTTATGTCTTGCCCAACACCAACTACTCTGTCCAATATCATTACCTGCACGGTTGAGTTAAACAGTAAAGTATTTCAGTGTGTATTCCAACTCAGACATGATTTGCTTAGATATAATCTAGTCATACGATTTACTCTATATACAGAACAATCATCTTTTACACAACAATGGTCTTGAGAATTAATTAGACTAATGCGGTAAGACAAAAATATGAAAATAATGCTCCTGTATATTTTTGAGTGGAACTGATAATCCTCTGACTGAACTTTCAGCATTTATTTAGCTAATACTCGAGGACATGCCAGACAATCAATGCTTATGCTTAGGTGTCATGTTAAGCACCAGACTGTACTTTTAGTCACACATCTGTTTAATAGGCAAATATGTTATTAGGTTTGTTGATATTTCTGGTATATCTGAAAATAAATAAACCAGAGTGATACATTTTTCCATGCATCATCCTGTTTAATTAATTTTTTTTGACCACAGCATTGAGGCTGCAGAAACTGTAACATCACCCAGAATTTATACATTTGAACAAAATATAGCATCAGATACCCAAGTCACTAATCAATCTTGAGTTGTTTGGCCCATATTCAGGGCTTAGCTCTCTTTTCTGTCAGACTGCCCCCATTTTCTGTTCTGATGAGTTCCTCAGCTAATCCTGATAGCACATTTTTGAGATTACAGCCAACACTCCATCTTTGCTGAGCTCTAACACCAGATATGAACTAAAAGATTGGATATCTATTTTAGTAAAGGGTACGTTCTGTCTTATAGTCTAGGGCTGTAGGTAGTCGTTTATCCTTACAACACAAAAAGCTTAATTTAGCAGATTCAGTAAAGGGTGAACCCTCTTGGTTATTCAATGTATGCAGTAAGCAATAAACTCAAAGTTCTCCATTGTATCCCGTTTAAGAGCCATTCAGCCCCCATTTAACTGCACATTTATACTCACTCAGTGTGAACTAAACGATTATGGGTCTGTGTAGCCCTAGACATGGCAAAACAATCTTCAGTTTACCAAACTAAACAGGAGATGTAGCAAGGGAAAATATAGGGTGGCCACAGTGGTGCAGCAGTTAGTGTTGTCACCTCACAGCAAGAGGTTCTCTGGTTCGATCCTCGGCTGGGGTTCCTTCTGTGTGGAGACTGCATGTCCTCCCTGTGGTTGCGTGGGTTTCCTCTGGGTGCTCCAATTTCCTCCCACATCCCAAAGACATGCTGTAGGTGGATTGGACATTTGAAACTGGCCCTAGGTGTGAGTGAGTGAGTGCGTGCGTGTGTGTGCCTTCCGTGGAAGGTTGGGTGCCGGGCTGGCAACTCGACACCATAAAACTCTACTGCCAATCATGAGCAGACAGGTGATCCGCTGTGGTGACTGCTAACCAGGAAAAGCCAGAAGAAGAAGAAGCAAGGGAAAATATGGTCTGTTGAAACAATTCCTTGCAGCATTTTCTAATTTACCAAATTTGGGTATTGGTTTGGGTATTGGTTGCATTACAGAAAAAGGATGATGACAAGTGGGATAAAACATGGAAGTTCCTAGGTACAAGCTGTGCAAGAATGATAGAAAAGAGAGGAATGGGGGTGCAGTAGCAATCTATATAAAAAGGACATCATATATACGAGTACAATCAAACAATCACAGGAAAGGAAGGATACCACACCAAGAATGAAGAAAGGGTACAGTCATGGTCAGAAAATAGGTAAAGTGTTCTGTCAGTTGAGGTGGAAGAAAGTGGGGATGACTTATGGATTAATGCACTGCATCAGCTCCAAAACAAAATAAGAGATGAAACTGAAAGACTGACAGACAGAATAAATTAGTAGGGTAGGATGAATATGATAAAACATATGAAAGATCCAAATCTACCAAGAGCAAACTGAGGGTAAAAAGTGAGTGGAGATGATTGAGGTATTGCACCATGAAAGGTTCAGCAAATTGGCTTAAGACTGTTGAGAAAAGATAGAATTCTGGAAGTGGTCCTAACCAATGGAAAGGGTTTCATGGATATCCAGGTGTTGTAACTTTAAGAGGCAGCTCCAAGTGTAGGCACGTGTATATAAATAGTGAGCATGTGCAGGCAGCAGTGCCATTTTAAGAGAACAGCCAGAGTATTAACATGTATGAGTGCTGTAGTCAATCTGTTTATAAGTTTATTTAAGTTTAAGTTACCAAGCCTTGATCTTGAATTGTTTGTATATAATAAAGATGCTTGAACCGAACCCACCACTGTTCTGTTTTATCCTGACCGGACAAGCGACATGATGTCAGAATCGGGATTGAGAGTGCAACTTCTTCAAGCCATGAGGTGCAGAGTTGACCGTGAAGATATATTGAGCAGGTTGGGTGATAGTGCTCAAACGATTACAAAAAGGCCAGAAACGAACTTCAGGTAACCAAAACCTGCGCAGATGATTTATTTTGCAAAGAAAATGATACAAAGCATTTGTAAAGCACAAAACACATTATTAATCAAACAAAAGGCACAAAATGAATTGTTGATTAAACAAAGTGTTTGAAACCATGATATTTGATAAAATTATCAGAAATACTTATATGGGGTTCAGAGTTACCTCTGATTTGTGTAACAAGCATATTTAAAGTAAAACAAGCCCAAGAAAAGTGTAATGAGCATGATAAGAGATCAAATGGGCATAATGAGTACAATAAAAGGGCAAAATAAGTTTAGAAAAGCAAGACACCTGCGTGTTTTTAGTAAATAACTGTGTTCTAGCATGAGCTACTATTTTGCATTGACCAAAGCCATTCAAAACATAATTAGAGTTGTTCAAAGTATTTCAGAGTGTGCAAAGTGTTTGCAGTGTGTGCTTTATTAAAGTTCAATTATTTTAAAGAGTCTACTTTCATAGGTTCATAGGTTCATAGGTTGGTACTAGGCTATCAGCCCTAGGGCCTATACAAGCCTAACCATAACAATTCCCTGGCTATTTCTTCCCACACTATTTACTTCCCTGGACCCCTGTCTAGCAGGGCGACTGACATGATCCCCGGGGTGAATTTCCTTTCTCCTATCCAATCATCAAGGTTCCTTTTGAAGAGGACCAAAGAGGCACTCTGCTTGACATGTATGGGCAATCTATTCCAGAGTCTGGGGAGTCTCTGGGTCAGGAACCTATCCCTCCAGCATGTTTTGTTTATTGTGATGACAAGGTTTAGATCCCTGGAGCGTGTGGCTCTGAGGGATTGGGATTTCTTTAAGTGTAGCATGTCCAATAGCTCTGGGTTTGACATGGCCTTGTATGTTAAGCAAAGATCGCCTCTGACTAGACGATATGCAACAGAGTATAGCTGGAGTTTTTTAAGGCGGTCAGCATAGGACATCTGCTTTAGGCCTGTGATTCTTTTAGTGAGGTATTTCTGTGGCCTTTCCAGTTGTTGCAGATGTCTTGAGAGGTACATACCAAACGGGGCATTGTATTTTATAATGGGTCTAATGAGGGATGAGTACAGTGGGACAATGACCTCCTTTTTTCTGGATGAAAAGCCCTTAGTGATGAGGTGTGCCACATAGAAGGATTTCCTGACTGTTGTGGTGATGTGGTTATCGAAGGTGAGACCACTGTCCACCTGTGTCCCTAAGTCTCTTATCAAACTTTCGGTGTTTAGTGTACTGCCACCTATATGGTAATTCACGGATACATGTTTTTTCCCAAAGGGGATAACTATACATTTCTTGGCATTGAGCTTGAGCCCATGGCTCTGGCACCAAGCATCTGTTTCTGTAAGGCCCTTTTGTAGAGTATCCACATCATTTGGGGATTCAATAATGGCTCCCAGTTTGCAGTCATCTGCAAACTTTGTTATCCAGAGTCCCTTAGTGTTGGCCTGTACTTCAGAGAAGTAGATGCCAAACAAGAGCTGTCCCAGGACTGAACCCTGAGGTACTCCACTTGTCACTTGTCTGGAGCTGGATTTGGAGTCGGCTACTTTTACAGTGCTTGAAATGTAAATTTAGAGAAATATGTACCCCCCAGACAAATGCTACATTAGAGAGGCATCTATTTTATACAAGAGACCAAAAGCCAGGTGAAACTTTGGTTTATATCACTGACCTGAAAAATAAAGCTAAAATGTGCAGATGAGCTTAACAAGCCTGTTCAATTGCCCATTAAAACTTATACAGACACACTTAATACTGATGTCAATTAACAACGACCCAATTTACAAGGACATATGACACCTACCAGCCAGTCACAGGCTTTGAGTATTGCTGATCAAGTCTCAATTCCTGTGATAACCAATGTACCTCCTGTTTCTAATAATATGTAAAATTTCTATTTTCTTTTGGAGCTTTTCTTCTTAGGCCTCCACTGAAAATGGGCATTTGTAGCCCAGTCGGACAAACCCAGTAAACAAATATAAAATAAATAAATACATCTGTTAATTCAGGGGCTATAAATCAAACTGAATTGGTGGTGAGAAAGAAAAAACCTAGACAACTGGAAAGAGAACAGGTTCTTTCATCTCCCCCTTTACCCATTCGCAAAATGGAAATGTCCAGACGAGGTCGTTTGGGAAGCATAGGAAGGAAGAGGAGTCCTCCCTCACGGGAATGGAGTTCAAACAGGACTATCAAATGGATGTGGGAGCACAAAGCAACATGAAATTGCTAGTACTTAATTTGTCTAATCTTTAACTGTATCGGAGGAATCATTGTTGCAATGAGGTCTTACAGTCATATCAGCTTCTAAGACTGATTATGTAAGCACTATATTGGACATAAAAGGTTTTGCTCATAATGTGATGTTGAAAGTTATGTTTAATGATGAACCATCTGTAGATACTTTAAAAAAAAACAAGTACATTTATTCCTGAACTGAATGCTGCATTAGAAACATTTTGCAATGTGTGTGAGGTTGATATAAAGAAGGCCATGGCTTTAGGCAATAGACCATCATACAGTTATTTGTCCAGCAGATAAGGGTGGAGGAATTTCTGTGTTAAATAAGGACTATTATATAAGTTCAATGTTAGATATGCTAAGTGTTGAAAAAGAATAGAAGAGATTAACAATGGCAGACATTGATTTATGTTGTAGTTATGTCTTTAAAGCACTCAGTGATTGTTTTTTGAGTAAATTAATCTCAAAACAACTATTGGATTATTTGTCAGTACTGCATCCTGTTATTCCAATAATACAAGGTCAACCTAAATTACACAAAGATGCCCGGCATCCACCATTAAGACCAGTTGTATCAGGACAGGTATTCTGATGAAGTCTAAGTTATATACTGATGAAAGCGCTAAATAAATGTGTGTTCTACAAACTAAGATGTGTTTTTGACGTTGGATTGGTATCTCACATTTGAAACTGGTTTTTGCTTCATGTATCAGGACAGGGATGGATCACTCATCCTTTGTCCATATATGTAGAGAAGAGTTTGAGGCCGGTTATTAATAAGTCTAAATATGTGTTACGAGATACCAAAATTTTGCTTGTGACCTGCTTCAGTTACAGGTCACAGTAATGAGTTGAGAAATAGGCTACTGGTAACACTGGATGTCAATTCTCTTCTTACTGTGATACCCCATGCCTATGGCATTGACACAGTGAAAACATATTTAAGTATGAATAGTATATATGATAAGAGACAAATAGATTTTTTATGCATGCTATTAGAACTCGTTTTAGAGAACAATGTTTTTTTGTTTGAAGAGACGTATTATTTACAGGTATTTGGCATAGCTATGGGCACACCTTGTGCCAATAGCTACACCAATTTGGTTTTAGCCTATTGGGAAGAAAATTACATACTGAACCACAATGAATACAGCAAGTGCATCTTTTTTTATAAGAGATTTGTAGACAATTTAATTTTGTTATGGACAGGTTCTTATGACAAACTTGAGCAAGTCATTGCTTTTTTTAAATAGTAGTACAATTTTTTTGAAATTTACTTACATAGCTTCCAGTGACCAAATTAACTTTTTAGATGTTACAGTTATGAAAGATACATATGGTAATTTTCTTATGCAACTATATAGGAAGTCATGTCATAGGAATAATATATTACGGAGGGATAGTATGCATCCATCATATACATATAAGAATATAATCAAAGGCCAAGGCATGCATATCTCGAGGTTAGATAAAGAAGAGAGTAAATTTCTTAATGATATGGAGAATTTTAGACATGACGTATTAGAAAGGAATTATAGTTCAAGAGAAATAGATGAAGGCTTTGCACAGGTTACAGAACTGAGACATACTATAGCGAAACCCTATATGTTTGGCAACATGGATTTGTCTGATTCTAAGGTGGATGGGTACAAGAGAAACTTTGTACCCCTTAGGTTACAATATTCTAGTAACATAAATATGGTTTGGGATATTATTACGAAAAATTGGTTTATTTTACAATCAGATGCAGAAATTACAGGAGACAATCCATGTTTTAGTTTCAAAAATAAGAAGAATTTAAAGAGACTTTTATGTCACTCTCATGGAGTGAATAAGTCACATGATATGATTATAGGTATGAAACCCTGTGGTAGGTGTAATGTTTGTAAGGTTCTAGCCTTAGCTAATAAGTTTATTCATCCAGTTACTTTGGATAGTTATGAGTTTAGAGTTACAGCAACCTGTATTACTAGAAATCTTGTTTATTTAGCTGTATGCAAGACACGCAGCTCATTTTACAAAAGGATGACTAATCGTTTGCTACATGAAAGGGTAAGAGAACATTTAGCAGCAATTCGCAATAAAGATGGAGAAAGAAGTGGCCTTGCTAAACATATTATACAATATAACAATACTCATAGTTTTATGCTTAGGGTAATTGAATGCATTGTTCCTAGTCCACGACTTGGAGACATTAAGAATCTGATTGAGCAGCGTGAACTAAAATGGATTATAGAGCTGCAGGCAGACCGTATACCAGGATTGAATGATAGGGCTTCTATTTATGTATCTATATGTATATATATGTTTTAGGATTTATAGGTTATATTTTATGATAAGATGTATTTGAATTGTTTGTTGCTTTTGAAAGATTTTTAATTTTCTAATTGTTTAAATTGTTTAATTGGATCTATTTGTGTTTAAAAAGGAAGGGATGTAGTTGATTTATGTGGTCTGATGAAGCATCTTATTGATGTGAAAGCACTAACCCATTAAACTGTTTGTTGTATTCTGCCTTGTTTCTTCGTTACATTTATTTTTTCCTTTGTATCTCAGAGTGTGCAAAATGTTTGCAGTGTGTGCTTTATTAAAGTTCAATTATTTCAGAGTCTACTGTGTGCAAAGTGCAGTTATTTTGCAGAGTGCAGTCATAGTACAGCCATTTTGAAACATTTCTTGTGCTGTGTATGTTTATTCACAGAGTGCCGCCATTTCAGTGTTACATTGTAGAGTTATTTTGCAAAGTAAAGCCATTTTGAAAAGTTTCTTATGCTGTATACATTTCATTTACAAAGTGCAGTCATTTCAAATTGTTTCTTACTCTGAGTTTCTTGTGCTACATACAGTTCATTTATAGAGAACAGTCATTTTAAAGTGTTTCTTACACTGATAAAGGGTGGTTTTGAAAAATACAGTGATTTTAAAGTGGTCTTGTGCAATGGAGAATTATTTAGCAATGTGCAGTTGTTTCAAAGAGTCTGTTGTGCTACTGGGAATAGTTACAAGTTCTGGCATAAATTTCTGGCATATATGTATATATGTGTGTGTACGTTCATACATAATTTCAAGCACCATTACTACTGTGTGTTGTTATGGTAAAGCATTTCGCAGACCCAGTCCACTTGTGTTTGATCATAATATTGCAGAGAATTGGAGAGTATCTGAGCAGGAATACAACATTTTCATATAAGCAGCTTTTTCTGACAAAGATATATGTATGAGGACATTTATTTTGCTTAACTTAGTGGGGATCAAAAGCCATTGAAAGGGAGCATTCATCTGTGTATGCATCAGCAGTATATGCAGGAGAGGGGGAAAACACTATATTGTTGTACTAGCAGAATCTAGAGAGGATCTTGAGTGCTTGAAATGTAAATTTAGATAAATGTGTAACCCTCTGACAAATGCTACATTAGAGAGGCATCTATTTTATACAAGAGACCAAAAGCAGGGTGAAACTTTCCCAGCTTATATCGCTGACTTGAGAAATAAAGCTAAAATGTACAGATTTGGTGATTTGAAAAATGAGTTGATAAAGGACAAGCTTATGTGTGGTACTAATAGTGCTGTAGTGAGAAAAGTTTTGATTTGAGACAGTGATTTAACATTGAGCAAAGCTATAGAGATTTGTCAAATCCATGAGATTACAGAAAGGCACACAAGTATGCTATCAAGTGATAGGAGCATGGTTTCAGCAGCCTCTAAAGCAATCATAGACAGCATGCAGCATGTGTCTAGCAGAAACAGGCCTTAAGCACATGGCACCTGAAGCCCCTGCAGATTTTCTAGGGAGGACCCGTAACTTTCCAGCAAGTTCTAAAACTAGCTCAGCAAAATGGACATGCTCAATGTAGTATAAGGGTGAGTCAGCAAAACCCAAGTCAAGTTTTATTGTTAACTGTTGTATTTGAGGTGCCAATCATGGGTTTAAAAGAGAGAAGTGCTTAGCATTTGGTCAGCAATGCCACAAGTGTAAAAAATGGAACCACTTTCAAAGGTTTTGTAAATCAAGCATGCCTCATTCAGTTATGAAGAAAGGTTACTCAAAAAAGCATGTTGATCATGTGGAAAGCTGCAAACCTACTTTCTATGTAGTTGATGTATCAGTCAGTGAAAAGTTTAATGCAGTAGATTTGCTGGCAAAGAACAAAGTGTTTTGTACTGTCCTGATCAATAGTAAACCCATGGAGCTCAAAGTAGACACTGGTTCAAAGCGTAATATTATGTCAGCAGAAACATTTGTTAGACCAAGAGCTGTTGAACAACTTAATTTGGCTAATTGTGGTGAAGCTTTTTGCTTATGGAGGTGAAGAGATTCAAACTGAAGGATCAATAGTGCTTTTGTGCTGTTTGGCTGGGAACATTTACAGCTTGAATTTCTATGTAGGCAGAAAACATGTGCAGTCATTATTAGGTCTCAGAGACAGTTTAAGAATGAAACTGCTTTCTTTTACTGAAGAAGTCCATCATGTAAGCACATGTCCTAGTTCCAGCTTTACTGATGCTATTTTCTCAGAGTATGTTGATGTTTTTGATGACAAGCTAGGCCAACTTACAGTTGTATACTCCATGAAAGCAGACCCAGAGGTCAGTCCAGTGGGAAGACCAGGACAAAGTCAAGATCCAGTTAGATAAGATGGTGCAGCAAGCTGTGATTTGTCCAGTCACAGAACCAACTGAGTGGGTGTCTTCCATTGTAGTTACTCATAAGAAAAACTCAGATGAAATCAGAGTATGCATTGACCCAAGAGACTTGAACAAAGCATTAAAAAGACCTCATCTTCCTATGTGTACAGTCAAGTCATGCCAAATGCCACTGTTTTTTTTTTTTTTTGTCTTGGATGCAAAGAGTTGATTTTGGCAAGTAATGCTTGATCACAAATCATCACAAATCTTCACTACTGACTACATTCAGTACTCCATTTGGTATTTATAGATTTCTCAGAATGCCTTTTTGAATAACTTCTGGCAATGAAGTCTTTCAGCATGCAATGGAGCAAATTTTTTGGGTTATCCATATGCTATAATAGTGGATGATTTACTAGTTGGAGGCAATGGAAAAGGAGAGCATGACAGAAACCTCAGGAAAGCTCTGGACAGAGCACGTGAAGTGAACTTGAAGCTCAGTCGTCTGAAATGTAAATTCAGGCTACCAGAAGTTGTTTATGTAAGTTATTTATTTACCAGTAAAGGCTTATGACTAGACCCTTCCAAACAAGCAACCATTCTTGAGATGCCAGCTCCAGACAATGTCCAAGCCCCACAGCGTTTCCTTGGTCTGGTTAACTATTTGGACAAGCTTATACCTGACTTCAGTAAGTCATCAGTGCCTTTAAGAGAACTGACACACAAAAATGTTGCTTGGTCATGGTTGGAACAGCACCAGGTAGCATTTGATAACCTCAAACAGCAAATTGCCAATCCACCTACATTGAGATAATATGATGCTCATAAACCAGTAATTCTTTTCTGTGATGTTTCAAAGTACGGTCTTGGTGCAGTTATTCTTCAAGAGGGCAGACTAGTTGCCTATGTGTCTAGAATTCGTACTCAAACTGAAATGCAGTATGCTCAAATTGAGAAGGAAGTTTTGGCAATTGTGTTTGCAAATTCAAAGTCCCATGATTATATTTATGAAGGAGCTATCCAGATCAAGACTGATCATCAACCTCTAGTCACTATTTTAAAGAAGCCTATGCATACAAGAGGCAAACATCATTATCTGGCTGACACATTATCCAGACCACCCAGAAATACCGCAGAACAGCTTGATACAGAGAATTTTGACTTTGATGTCATGGAAGTGTGTAATTTTTCTACCATGAGACTTGATGAGCTGAGAGATCATACAGAGACTGATCCAATTTTGCAGGAGCTCAGGCACTTCATCAATGTTGGATGGCTGTCAAAGCAATCTTGTATACCACTAGAAGTGCAACCTTATTTTCCTTACAGAAAAGAGATGCTGGTGGAAGATGGTATCATTTTCACAGGTCCTAAAGTTATTGTTCCTACTTCCTTACAACATGAATACATTCAGATTTTGCATCATGGCCACGCAGGTTCTGACGCTACCAAAAGAAGGGCGAGAGGATTAGTATTTTGGTCTTCTCTCTCAAAGACATTGATAAAGTGCTTTCATCTTGTTCAGTATGTAATAGTACTAAACTGCATTTGCAAAAAGAGCCTGGCTGAACATGCAGTACAGAGTGCAAAGTAATTTGCTAGAGAGGTCAAACGTGACAATACCAATATATTTTTGAATTTACTTAATCTCAGAAATATACCCCGTGACAACCTACTTGTATCTCCCTGCTGAGAAACTTCTATCTAGGCAAAACAGAACAACCTTGCCTATCAGGTCTAGTTTGATGGTGCCTAATGCTAAAAACAGAGCAATCAAAGCCCAACTGTTTAAGAAGCGTTCCTTTCAGAAGTCCAGCTATGATAAAATGAGCAGATTTCTTCATCCATTGAAAGAAGGAAAGACTGTGAGGACGCAAATGGCAAAAGGCTTTGCTGAGATCTTAGTAGAATCTGAGGGTATAGAATACAGAAGAAATCACAGGCATCTTTTTCTGGTGTCTGAATCAATACCGTAGCATTGTTCCTGTGCTACAGACTCTAGATCTCAGAGCAACCCAGATAATGTTCCTGTTGAAGAACATCTCAGCACCTATTTCCATTCCTGATGATGTCCCAGATATCCCTAAAGTTGAACATTCATCATAGACAATCCCCATTGCCAGATCCAGTTCTAATTTTTATGCAACATGATTAGGTTGTATTTCTAGACCTAGTGTAAAATACACAGCAACCTGGAAATGATTGTTTTATATGTGTTTAGTTTTGTATGATTGCATGTCAAAGAATTACTTCTCTATAATATATGTCAAAGGATAATTTCTGTGCAATTTCACATCAATGAATGCTGTCATTTTAATGTATGACCTATTTCTCAAAGAGGGAGGATGTAGAACAGAGCATGTGTTGTAACTTTAAGAAGCATTTCCAAGTGTAGGCATGTGCATATAAATAGTGAGCACATGCAGGCAGCAGTGCCATTTTGAGAGAACAGCCAGAGTGTTAGCATGTGTGAGTACAGTAGTCAGTCTGCTTATAAGTTTATTTAAGTTTAAGTAACTAAGCCTTGATCCTAATGTGTTTGTATATAATAAAGCTGCTTGAACCAAACCCACAACTGTCTGTTTTATCCTGACCAGACCAGCGACACAGGTTAAGGCACTAATATCGTGGTGTGATGTCATCATGCCACTGTGTGGATTACAGGTAGGGGGCTACAAATAAATAGACAAAGATTATGGTGCTGGGTATTAATAGACTGAATTATACACTGTGTTGGTGAAGGTGGTCAAGCAGGAGTTTGAACACTGGAAGCAAATCAACTGAGTGAACAAGCTTTTGTAAATGTTAGGAATGGAGTACTTAGTGTTATGAATAATAGCACAAGGAAGAGGCAAAAAGGCAAAAAGAGTAGATGGTCAATATCTGTACATAGTAATGTGAGGCTAGTAATTAAGCAAAAGATATGAGGAGGGAAAAGACAGAAGTAAACAGGCTAAACTACAATAGGAGTTAGATCACAGAAGGATGGGAAAAAAGAAGATATTCTGAATAAACATGTTTGATGCAGATTTCAGAAAAAAATAAAAGGAAGGGTACCATGGTGGGAGAAAGGAATGACAAACAGGGAGGAGATTCGACAGACACTAGACTGGAAAGGGAAATGATACAAGGGGAAATGGCTGCACTTATACGAGACAAATGAGAAGGACCTGATCAACTGCCTCCCAACGTCTTTAGAAATCTAGTTGGTATGCTGGCAGAGCCCCAGTGGAGATATTTAACAGACCACAGTCTATTGAAGAAGTGCCAGAGGACAGGAAGACAATGTGTGGCACCCTTGTGCAAAGTGGGAGCAGACAAAAATCCATCCCTGTTAGCTTAATAACAGTAACAAGCAAAGTAACAGAAAAAAACTTAAGGAGAAGTCAGAGGGGTGGTCATATTTCTTGATGACAGCAATCTCTAGAAGAGCAGGTCATAATCATCAGGAGGACCTGCCCATTAATCCTGATTCCAGTTTTATTACTGGATTAGGTGAGTGTCAAGAGATGTGGTCTACCTGGACTTTAGCAAGTCTTTGACTCAGGCCCATGCAAGAGGCTGACAGGAAACTGGAAGTACTGGGGAAGGACCAAATCTCAGCAAGTGGATGCTTACATGGTTCAATGGCAGGGCACAGAAGGTTGTGCTGAAAGGCTCAGTGTCAGGAAACAGAAAGTGACAAGTGAAATGCCACAAAATTCTGTTATAGATCCTGGGTCAACCTTTTTGCTGATATATCAAAGATAGTAACAATATTGAATGATTAAAGACTAATAAAGGATTTGGAAAGGTAGAAAATGATCAGAAAAGTAACATTTGCGGCTCAGAGCAAACACATTCAAAGAATACAGTTAGGCCACATCATCCCTGGTATAAAGTCTTAGCAGGACATGAGAACTGATGGTAACAGAGCAGGAAAATAATTCAGGGGTGTTGATTATACTTTAATAGACCATTGGGAGCAGAATGAGAAGGCAGTGGTAGCAGCAAACAGAATTCTGGAAAGTATATTCATGGGCATTATATTCCAGAAACAAAGATCACAGAATCATAAGAGGTTACTATGTTACTGACCTGGAGTCATTTCAAGCCTATCTGTTTCATCCCAATTTAACACTACAGATATTCTAGTCAATACCCAGGATTGTATTTAGTAATGATTACCCATACCCAGGAGGGTTGTGGGCACTATCCCCGGTAGGAATTTATGGTGCCCCATTCACTTGTCCAGGTTCCTTTTTAACAGTGTTATAGAGGTACTGTGCTTCACATGAATTAGCAGCCTATTCCAAGAATGTGGCAGTCACTGGGAGACAAATATGTCCCTCCAGCATGTCCTATTCAAGTTGAAAGATATATTTAGGTCCCTGGAATGGATAGCTCTAGTCCCCTTTTTATTTATGGATGTGCAGCAAATTTATTAGGCTTGGGTAGGAGATTGCTCTGTAAGCCGGGCATAAGTCTCCCCTAAAAAGTCTATACAATACTGAGCATAAGGGCAAGGACTTTAGTCAGTCTGTGTAAGGCACTTGCTGGAGTCCTTTGATCTTCTTAGTTAGAAACCTCTAAGGTTTCTCCAGTTGCTGCAGGTGCTTTATATGGTACATGCTGAAAGGGATGTTATACTCAATTATGGGTCCAATTAGTGCCAAGTTTAGAGGGGTTATAACCTCCTTTGCTATAGAGATGATGCCTTTTCTAATCAAGTGTGCTATGTAGAAAGTCTTCCTTAATACTGTAGACACATGGTGGTCAAAGTTAAGACCGCAGTCAACTTGTGACCCCAGATCTCTAACTCTTCATAGATACATAAGGTATTGTTGTTAATTTGATAGTATGAAGGTACCTTGTTTTTACCAAAGGGAATGATGATGCATTTCTTTGCATTCAGTTTGAGACCATGACTGAGACACCAGTCATTGGTCTGCGTAAGAACCTCTTGAAGTATACTGACATAATATAAATAGCTGTAAAAGGCCTTATGGTTATCCTTGGCTGTGATTGCTAAGTTTTTTTCTCAAAGTTACCCTTAGAGGATTTGCCATGTTGTCTTATTTGCCTGTTGAGGCTGAGAAGGGTGCTTTTCCATTGTTGGGGCCTCACCTTAGTTTTCTTAGACAGCAACTTGTTGTGTTTGTTGATGATAGATGTCCAACAGGGTGGTTTTTTACTTGGGGCTCTGGCTTTGTTTCTTTCTGGAACAGCTGAGTTTATTTACTTATAGAAGGAATTGCACAGGGCTTTAGTGTAAGCTTTGGTGTAGTTGCCACTTTCAGCTGGGGGTGGGGCTTGTAATGCATTTATACCTTCCCCTAGGAGGGTATAGTTTTCTTTGGTGAAGTTTTTTAGACTGACTTCACTCTTTGGGAGTTCTGGTGTTAGTGCCAGTTTGAAGGTGACTGATTTGGGTTCAGATTTAACTTTTGAGGGTCCGACAGTTGTGGTGGTGCATCTGTTTGTCATATTAGTGAGGACCAGATCTAGTATGTTTGTTACTCTTGTTGGGGTTTCAACAATTTGTTCCAGGTCATTTGATTTACAAAGTCAGGGAACCTTTGCACTAGTGAGTTAGGGCTAGAGTAGGTTTCCCAGTTGATGGTGAGTAATTGAAATCCCCCATGACCAGAGTGTTTGGCAATATTTGGATTGACTTCAGTTTGGTCAAGTAGGCCTTTGCACATCATGATCCATGGAAGAGGATCTATAATTGGCTATGACTTGAATGGGAGTCTTACCCACAGTAATGTGAACTTGACTTGGAGTAACTCCATGGAGTTGTCTAGTCTAACTAGCTGGGAGGTGAATTTATCTCTAATATAGATAGAAACACCACCTCCTTTGGTTCTCACATGTTTGTTTTGCAGTGTGAAGGTGTGGAAGGCATTGTAGCCTTGCAAGGCCAAGGTACTCTCTGAGGCCATGAACCAGGTTTCTGTGATTGCACAGACATCTACACCCACCAGGGACAGAAGTACTTCCAGGGGGTGCAGTTTTTGGTTTAAGCTCCTACAGTTTAGCAGCATAACCCTTATTTTGTTGTGGCTGGCAAGTTTCACATCTGCAATTTTGTTTTTGAGACCTTGTCTAAAAAAACACTATGGGGGAGGCAAGAGCCTTTGCCAGCAGCTGAAAACCTAGTGGGGCCAGGTGCAAACCTTCTCTGGCAAAACAGCGAGGTTTGTCGACCATGTCATCCCAGGCTGAAAGTAACTGGATGCCCTTTGAATGACATGAAAACTAAGCCAATTATTGAAATTGATCATTTTTTGTTTATATGATGTTCAAGACTAAGGACATACTTACCTGGGACACATACTTGGAGAGCTCAGTCATGTCTGTCTATAAAGTTCAGTGAGGTATGTTGCAGGTTGGTCACTCCAACATGAGCTATGACAGAGTCATAATGGAACTTGTTGCCGAGAGACCTGAGTGAATGAGTGACCTGACAAATCCTGGCACTGGACAGTCAGCTGACCATCCCTTTCTCCTTATCTAACCTGGTGAGTGGGACATCTGTGTGTCTCACTATGGAGTCTCCAGTGACAAGAAAACTTGTTTTTTTGTGTGTTACACCTTAAGTGCTTGGTTGGTGAGACACCGGTGTTATGTGTCTTGGTTGCTGTGGGAACTGGGTTAGTTGTAGCAGTATTTTGTTTTGGAGGTCTCAGGTGTTTCAGTAAGTTTTTGAGAGAATCTCCGCGTATATTGATTTATGTGTTGGATACATACTATATGTATGAGTAGTAGTACAGAACCCAAAGAAAGCCAAACTTCTTCTATTCCTCCCTACAACCCTCCAACATCATAAAACTACCTTTTCTGTCTCTTCCTTGAACAACAATATCATCTCTACTGAACCTCACACTAAACTCTTAGGTGTTATTACTGATGACCATCTAAAGTTATATCTTCATTCTCAGCACTGCATTAAAAAGACCCATCAAAAACTAGGCCTGCTATACAGACATAATAAATACCTCACAAATGCTTCCGTCCTCTCCCTTGCACAAACCTTTCTAGTCCCCATACTGCTCTTTGCAGCCCCTATTCTCACATATCTTCAATCTAATCTTCTCACTAAACTAGAACTTACCCATAACAAAATTGCACAATTTTCCTCCAACCAACCTTACCACACTCATCACTGCATAGCTCTAAAAAATCTGCAGTGGCTAGAATTTCATCACCAAATTCTAGTACCCCAGCTTCTCATGGCTCATTCAGTCTTGCATGAACCATCATCTTGTCCCTCTCTCTCTACTGTTGTCTAGCCTTATACTCCCAACCTCACTCTTGGTAGTTCTCAACAGAGCCTACTTCAAGTTTATAAGCCCAATAAAAATATTGGCAAACTACTTTACAGCTGTTCCATAGCAAATGCTTGGAATAAATTACCACATAATGTCAGATATATCACTAACCCTAACACCTTTAAAATAGTAATAAAAGACAGCCTTCATAAATCATGGTCATGTTTCTGTATTGACCCAACATAATCTATCTTCCTGTCGTCTATGATCCCTACCCCCCCCCCCCACTCTATGCTGCTTCCTCTATATAATAACAAAAAAAAAAAAAAAAAAAAACTTTATAGACTATTGTCCTCTCTACTTCTACTACAGCAGTCCTTTCACTGACTTCCTACCTGGGGTTTCCACCTGTATATGCCCCAGTACTTATTTTCTCTGCTTCTTTACCTTTTGCTATCTTATCATCTGTTACTGCATTTATCTTTGTATTTATGCTTGTAACTGTTTGTTTCTCTAACATATTGTACAACCCCATTATGCTGTTTTGTCTCTGATTTTCTTATTTTGACTTATTTGTACTGTATACATTTTATATATAATTTGTTCACCTGTAACCAATGACTTTTTTATTTACTGTTAGTTCTTATATACTCTTGTTTCTCTTGTAACAATTGTCCATGTTGTATACTGTTGATGTATTTGTACTACTGGAGCTTTTCTCCTTGGGTCTCCACTGAAAAAGGGCATCTGTCCAGTCAGACTAGCCCGGGTAACAAATGTCAAATAAATAAATAATAAATAAATAGTGGTACTATGTGCATGAGTAGTGGTGGGTGAGTTGACAACCTCTTCAGTGTTACTGTTTCAAGTGCGAGAGAGCATGGATTCAAGATTCTTGGTGTAGATACATCTGTTGCACTCTGTACTAGAGTGAGTTATTAATAAATGGTTGTCAGTGTACATGAGAAAGTTGCTACACTGCATCAAGAGACCCAAGTCAACAAGGCTGTCAGGAGAAACAAGGGTAGTCCAACTGTCCATAATGCTAGGTTTGAAGAAATGTTATCACGAAGGGGGTGCTTTCAGGACTGATCTAGGAGGTGCTCTGCAGATGGATATTTCTAATGGTGTTTTTGGCTGGTCACAGCTCACTAGCATTACTTCTTAGATCAGAGATGTACTAAAGATGAGGACTACACTAATGTACTTACAGCTGTATCTACAGGAAAATTGTTGAGATTATCTGTCTGACTATGATGCGCAAACAAGCACTAACCCACTCAAATGCAGGGCTTAACTAGCAGAAGAGGTAATGCTTTCACTGTATAGGATCTCTGTAAGCCAACACATTGTGTGTTGCATGCAGATCTTGAGGCCCTATAAAGAGTAAAAAAAATCAGACTGCTGGGAATAATTCAGTGGAAAGCTACTATGAAGATTCATAGGGAGGAAGGTAAGGAATATGACTCCAAAAGCTAGAGGAGCTAGATAATGTTTCACTTGAGGAAAATAAGAGACTGGAGTAACATGATCTTGGTTCACAAGATTATGTTAGTGAGATATTAAGGGGTCATTCTTAAGAGAGGAAAGATGGGACATAGGCAGTAGATTGCAGAGACTGAGTGCTTCCTGGATCTCTAAAACTACTAATTATGGACCTGTAGAATGGACTACACAGATGGGTGGTGGTGAGAAATTCCACAGAAGGATTCAAGAGAGTATGAGTATAGAAAACAAAAAGGTAAAATAGAAGGCAGGGATGGAGGATAGGATGAATACTAAATGTCCTTAAAAGGGCAGACTAGATGGGCTTAGTGCATTTTTGGGCTATCAAACAAAAATAAATGAAAAGGAACTGCAGACAATGTCAGAAAAAGATATCATTGAAATGAAGTGAAGCAGAAGACAAAGAGAAGGAAAAGGCAAAGAGACAGAAGATGAACAAAAAACAAGGAAGTAAGATAATGGAAACTAAATGAAGAAGAAAAAAATCTGCAGCAGTAAAAATTGTGAATCACCAAGACTCTGTACATTTCTAGTCTGCCGTTAAAAGAGGCCACTAGTCTAGTTGGACTGACCTGGTCAACAAGGGATAAATAAATAAATACATTTAATTCTATTCATCTTGTAGATGAATATCTGCTAATAAAGGCAACTTTTAAAAGAGGTTGTGTTCTTTGCAAGAATAAGGCGTCAATCAACTTTTTCCTAAAAGCAACAGGTAATTTTGCTGAGCAGTGTTCTTGCAATTTTGAAAACTGTGCTAAATAACATATTGTATTCATTTCTTAACCAGGTAAATCGACTAGGCACAACTGACTGAAGAGATGAAGGAATCAAAGTCAGAACTTCAAGATGAAGTTCAAATAGTTATTTTTAAAATGTTTTATTAAAATCGTATACACAAGAACAAACACATTACAATAATAAAATAAATATTTACAAATGTGTCTATATCAAGTCTCGTTATATACACTATATTTTGTTTGTTTTCATCTTAATAGTAGACATTTCTTTATGGCTTACAATATTGTCAGTATTTGTAAGTTCTCTAAATGCAAGTGTAATCTTATTTTTACATTCTTTGTAGTAATTTTCCTGTTGATTGTCAGTACACTCCATAGAAGTAGAAATTAAGACTTTGGTAGACATCCAGGAACTTGAGCATTAAATAACACCAAAAGGTTAGATGACATGAATTTATGAGATCATAATGCTTGCAGAAAACATTTCATTTTTTCGCAAAAGAAGTGGTAGAACTTTGTAATCATAAACCATATTCTGTATTCTGCTTTAAGATTTATACTTCTAAGCACTAATACTTTTTTGTATATAATTTCAATTCTGTGTTGAATGGCAAATAATCTATGTAAAAAATTCCAAGAGAATAATCTCCAAAAATGAGCAATCCTTTTTGAAGCTATTAAAATATATTTTTTTTATCTATTATAGTTAACGTTGAGTCACTCATTTGGACAGCATAATCCAAAGTTATGTTTGAAATGAAATGTGTAATGTTAATTATTTTATATAATTAGACAGACATTACCTCCTTATCTCATCATTTGCTTCAAGACTGTTTAGAAAATTGAGACTGGGTGGATATTAATTCTTAATTATATCTGACATTGTCAGTTTGGAGATTAGCACTAACTATTGATTTTTCTATAAGCCAATTTTCCATACCAAAATAATATTCACTCATTTAGTCAGTGTTAAGCATATCAGTCTCTCTTAACATTTGATTCCAGAAAGTCAAATCCCTATTTTTTTAATATTACCATTTTTTGAAAGTTCAGACTGTCTATACATTCTGGTGTGAATGTTATAAAGAATATAGCGAAACACTAAACCTGGGATAAATGAACACCTATACTAAATGTACACCTTTCTGAGTGAACAGACAACACATGCATGACTTACACCATCTTCCTCATAATTTAGCTTCCCTACTGATTTACTTGCAACTTTAAATATTGAGGGGGGGGGGGTTCATAAAGATTACCAGAAAGTCTAGACTACATGTTCATTTACTATAATCTTTCTGAGTGACTAGAAAGAACAAAAAAATATGGTAGGAATGTTTTTGAATACAGATCAGGTACACTTAGATTCTAAATGTTTTTAATATGTTGGCTATATAAACAGAATCTGTTAAATTACAGGTGTTTTTAAATAAATATTTTTAGCAGCCCCTTTATATTATTATTTAAGATCTGTATATGTTGCATATTGATATTTCTTCTTTATTTAACCAAACGGTTTCATGCATTTTTTTCTAACTGGCTAAATAATTAGAATTTAACCATAAATTTACAGTTTTAATAACTGAACCTATCGTATATGTTTCCTGTACGTCAATAAATCCTATTCTTCCATCTTTCCATTATCTTAACATGATGTCCCAAAGCTATTCTGGATATGTTGCGGTGCAGGAAAAATTTCAAACAAATTGAATTAAATTGTTTAATATGCTCTAGAAAGAAAATAAAGAGTGCACCATCAGCTGGAATTCAAACTTGTCAGCAAATAACTCCAAGTAACAACCTGTTTAAATGAAACTTCATTTATTGCAAACGAACAGGAGCTGCAGCAAGTGATAAAAGTTAGCGCTTTCGCGTTGACACCCAACGCTTCATCAGACATAAAGACTTAATGAATCTGGCTCCTTTTAAGCATATGTTCACATGATGTCATAATTGACTTAAAGAGACAGATATTTACAAATTAGTCGAGGTAAAAATACTGTTGTTTAAATACATCATATGTTGAAGTCATTAAAAACATTAAAAACCATGAATAAATTTTAATAAGAATAAACATACATGTAATAAAAATAAGATAAAATAAACCATAAACAACTCTAATGGTTTAATGGTCTGGAAGCTAAGAAAGGCTTGATAGAAAGCCTTTCATTGAGTCCAAATTTGTGTGCTTGTAGTTTCACAATCCACTTGCCCTCTTTTTCTTCTACTCTGTCTTTAACATTACCCAGTCTGTTATCTGTCTTTACCAGTTCAAGAACCTGAAATTTAAAAGTGTGGTTGTCACCAACATCAATAACATGTTTAGCAAGTGCATTTAATGCATTGCTCCTGGATATTGCATAGATGTGTTCTCTAATTCGTTCTCTTAGGGATCTAGTAGTCATGCCCACATAAAACTTCCTGCAGGACTGGCATTCAGCTAAATAAACCAGATTCCTAGATTTACAAGTTGCACAATGTTTGAAAATGTAATTCCTTTGTGTGACAGGGTGTGTGAACATGTGAGTATTGGCTATGTGCCTGCATTGGTTGCAGGATGAACAAGCAAAAGTGCCATGCCGTGTGTTGGTGTTGTCATTGGTATGAACTCTATCATAACAAAGTAACCTATTCAATGACAGCATATTTTTATAAGCTACTCTCGGTTTGTTGTCTACTAGAGATCTGATGTTGTCATCGATCATAAGAAGGTTCCAATGTTTATGGAAAATATCCAGAATGTGCTTGTTCTTGTTGGTATACGGAATGGTGATCCTATTTGTCTGAGCCCTAGAAGTTCGGGTGGTAGGTGTATATGAGGTGTCATATTTCTTGATGATGGGTATGGCTACATTGTCCCTTTTCATGTCACCTTCAGAGACAGCTGTAAGTACAGATTTTCTATTGTATCCCCTGGTTGTAAAATTGTTTACTAAGTCTGACTTGTGTCGTTGGTAAGCTGTGTGTGTAGAGGTGAGTTTGGAAACTCTAGTAACTTGATTCTGAACAATATTCCTATATACGTGCTGAGGATGCATGCTGTTTCTGTGGAGTAAATTGTTCCTCCAGCAACTCTTCCTAAAGAGTTCAGTTTCAAATCCATGACCCTTCCTAAACACACTCACATCTAGGAAATCTACATGTTCGGGGGAATGAGTATAATCAAAACTCAGAAAGTCAGTTGTTCCATTGAGATAGTCTACAAAATCTAAAAGATGTTCAGTTGTTCCTCCCCACAATAAAAAGACATCATCCACGAATCTATTATAAAATAATGGTGAATCAAGGAAAACAGAGTTCTGATTAAACACAAATAGCTGTTCCCATTGTGCCAACACCAAGTTGGCGTATGCGTTGGCACATGGAGTACCCATCGCTACGCCCTTGGTTTGTAAATAGTAGGTACTTCCATAACATAGCACGTTGTTTTCAAGAACAATTTCAAGTAAGGACACACATCTATCCACCATGTGCGTTGTCAAATCACTTTTCATCAAAAAAGCTCTCATGTATTCTAAGCCTGTGTTGTTAGGTATTGAAGTAAACAAAGACTTAACGTCCAAAGATACTAATATACATGTATCATTGACAGAGGAAGACTGTTTGAAAGTCGCTAAATTCTCTAAGAAATTGGTAGTGTCTTTCAGAATGTGCTTAGTATTCAAAACTACTGGCTTCAAAATTTTATCCAGATAAATGGATAGAGGCTCGGTCAACCAGCCTCTACTGGATACTATTGGACGCAAAGGTGGATCAGTGACATTCTTGTGTATTTTGGGAAGACCTCTAAAAGATGGTATTAGAGGCTTGTCAATTACAAAATACACATATAAGTCATTATCAATCACACTGGTCAGCAATAAATCATATAGCATGGCATGAACATTCTTTATGAGACCATTTAAACTATGTTCAGAAATGGGTAGATAGGTATCTGCATCAGATAACATTGCAATCATTTTATTACTATATGTGGAGCTGTCCATTACAACGACAGCTCCACCCTTATCTGCTTGTCTAATAACAATTGTGTCATTCCTTCTTAAATCATCTAAGGCTTGTTTCTCTTGTTTAGTCAAGTTTATAAAATGAGGTTTAGCTTGGTTATCATTATATAGCTTAAACAAATCGTCCTCTACTGCTTGCTCAAAGGCTTCTAGCAGCGGATGTGAAGGAGGAATGAAGGTGGAAGGCTTCTTAAATGCAGTATATTTATTCACTACTTCATCATTCTTACCATATAAAAGTTTAAGGGCTAAGTTTCTGGTGAACATTTTCACATCCACAACGATGTCTGTGACATCATTGCTATGAGAGGAATAAACCCTAAACCCTTATTAAGAATAGACAATTCAAATTCACTCAAGCCATATTTAGAGATATTAACCACTAAACAATCTGAATTATAAGTCTCAGAGAGTAAAACGTTACCACTCAAGTTTTCGGTCGCCATACTTTCTTGGTGTGAGGCGCTTCTTCTTCCATAAATTTCCTCTTGTTGGTTCTCATCAAAGGGGACCAAGTTCTTTTCTCCTGGGGTCTGAAGGGTAGAGGAAAAGAAGGAAGACCCTCGCCCAGTGCAAAAAGCTCTTCTTCATTTTGAATGACGAAAGAATCAATACTGAGCTGTTTGTTTCGTGATTCACTCGTTTTCGGTCTAACAGATGCGGGCTTGTCTATGCGTGACACTGGATCATGTGAACATATGCTTAAAAGGAGCCAGATTCATTAAGTCTTTATGTCTGATGAAGCGTTGGGTGTCAACGCGAAAGCGCTAACTTTTATCACTTGCTGCAGCTCCTGTTCGTTTGCAATAAATGAAGTTTCATTTAAACAGGTTGTTACTTGGAGTTATTTGCTGACAAGTTTGAATTCCAGCTGATGGTGCACTCTTTATTTTCTTTTTTATACGATTTGGACTTTTGAATAAGAGTGCTTTACCTGGCAGTGTGTTTTTCTTTGGTTGATGCTCTAGAAAGAACTGAAGATGTCTGTATAATGTATAGAATGAGGTAAAATAATCATTTTAATTAAACCCAACCTGCTTCAGTAGAAAAGAATAACTTATTCCAGGTGTTTACTATTGTTTTAATATTTGTCTAAAATATTGTTATAATACATTGTTGCTATTTCTTTACACTTGCAGATAAGACTACGCCTAAATACTCAATCTCTTTATTATTGGATTTAAATTCGCCAGTAGTTTCTATCAAATAATTTAACTCTTTGTTAATTAATATAGTGTTTGTTTTATTCTGACTGACCTTTAAACCTATCAATAATTCAATCTATTTTAATAAATGTTTTATATTAATTACTGAAGGATCAATGTTACTTATTCCTTTTCATTATAATTGCGACATACATTTACATTCTCCTGCTGATATCAATTATTTTCCTTCAACACTCACACAAAACCACGCTGCAATTATCTGACCACCACTGCCTCCATATATCAGACTGCATTACCACCTAAACACATACACCCTATCCATACCCCATACCCACACACATACACCCTATCCGCACCCCATAGCCACACACACATACTACTTACCCATACCCCTTATCGACTCACTTAAAACCTATCCATACCCCATACCTACACACATGCTATTTACAGATACCCCATAACTACACACTTACAACCTACCCATACCTACACATGTACTACCTACCCATACCTACACACATACTACCTACCCATACCCCATACTTGCTCACATACTACCTACCCATACCCCATGCCTACTCACATGCTACCTACCAATACCTTCACACTTACTCCCAACCCATACCCCATACCTACACACATAATACCAACCCATAACCACACACATACTACCTACCCATACACCATACCTACTCACATACTACCTACCCACATACCCCATACCAACTCACATACAACCTATCCATACCCCATACTGATAGACATACTATTTACAGATACCCCATAACCAGACACTTATTACCTATCCATACCTACACATGTACTACCTACCCACAACCCATACCTACTAACATACAACCTACCCATACCCCATACCTACACACATTCTGTCTACCCATACTCCATACCTACATAAATGCTATGTACCCATACCCCATACCTTCACACATACCACCTACCTGTACCAATACTTACTCACATACTACCTAGCCATACTCTATACCTACACACACCACCTACCCGTACCCCATTCCTACTCAAATACTTCCTACCCATACCTGCACACATACTACCTACCCATAACTCTTACCTACCCACATACAACCTACCCATACCTACACACATACTACCTACCCATACCCCATACCTACACACATACTAACTACCCATACCTACACAAATACTGCTTACCCATACCCCATACCTACACGCATACTACCTACCATACCTACACACATACTGCTTACCCATACCCCATACCTACATACATACTGTCTACCCCATACCTACTCACATATTACCTACCCATACCCCATACCTGCACACATACTACCTACCCATAACCCTTACCTACTCACATACTACCTACCCATACCTACACACATACTACCTATCCATACCCCATAGCTAAACACATTACCTACACGTACCCACACACATACTACCTACCCATACCCCATACCTACTAATATACTACCTACCCATACCTACACATATACTGCATACCCATACCCCATACCTACATATATACTGTCTACCCATACCCCATACCTACTCACATATTACCTACCCATACCCCATACTTGCACACATACTACCTACCCATAACCCTTACCTACCCACATATTACCTACATGTACCCACACACATACTACCTACCTATACCCCATACCTACACACATACTACCTTCCCATACCTACACACATACTGCCTACCCATACCCCATACCTACACACATACTACCTAGCCATACCCCATACCCACACACTTGCTGCCTACCTATACCCCATAGTCACACACATACTACTTACCTATATCCCATACCTACACACATACTACCTTCCCATACCTACACACATACTACCTACCCATACCCCATACCTACACACATACTACCTAGCCATAGCCCATACCCACACACTTTCTACCTATCTATACCCCATAGTCACACACATACTACTTACCTACATCCCATACCTACACACATACTACCTTCCCATACCTACACACATACTACCTACCCATATCCCATACCTACACACATACTACCTAGCCATACCCCATACCCACACACTTACTACCTACCTATACCCCATAGTCACACACATACTACTTACCTATATCCCATACCTACACACTTACTACCTACCCATACTCCATACCCACACACACATACTACTTACCCATACCCCATACCTACTCACATACTACATACTCACCCTATTATTAACCTTTCACATCACATCACACCCATGCCAGCATCCAACTCACATACACCAAACATATCAGGTCCCAATAGCTCATTATCTCTCATTTTGGTAGAAAACCCCAGTTATACCCAATACTACACATCCCCAAAACACTACTCAGATTCAGGCCCGTTGTTGTTGCACTTCTGTTAAGATCAGGGACCAGTGACCAATAATGGCTCAACTCAAACTAATGAGCAGCATCCTATTACCTGCTCCTTCTTTTCACCCACACTATAAAGAACAAAACTGACCAGATCAATGCCTTTACCATGCAATATAATATTGACATTATAGCTATTGCAAAAACCTGGCTAAAACCTGACACCCCTAGTCTTTGCCCCCTCATACTAAATTATTCACAGATACAAGATTACAGACCAGGCAAAAAACATCGGGGATGAGCATTAATTCTCTTCAAAGGGAACCTTAATCCCACAATCATTGCACAAGCTAACTGCAACTCAAATCAGATCCTAACTGAACCCTTTTAAAATTTCTAACAAACAAACAAAAACCCCTTGTTATAGTCAATGCATACCTACCTCCACTAGCTTTACTACCAAAATTCAATGTCCTCATCCAATGAATATATTCCAAAGTTCCCCAAAACATAACCATTTTGGAGACTTCAATCTTACTTACTTAGGACCAAAAGCCACTGATATAGCAGAAATCCTGGCTGACTTAAGTTTTACCAATATTAAATCAGAAGCCATGAGACCAAACCTTCAGTCCAACAAGCACACTTTACTATATCATGTAATAACTAATAATCCTACAATTATGTGTATCCTCACCATACATCCACCCTCTTTCAGTGATCACTGCCCCATAACTTTTTCAGTACTTAATCTAACATTAAAATATTTATTTATTTAGTTGACATTTGTTTACCAGGAAAGTCTGACTAGGCAGAAGGTCATTTTCAGTGGGGACCAAGATTTATGCAGAATTACAAATTTAGCATTAGTTACACAGATTAAGACAAAAAAACATATATTGCAAAAAATGATATATACATTCAGGCAGGAAGGTTTTGACACAGACAGAGGTTAAGAGTAGAAGAAAGAACAATTGTGGGTTAAGGAATTATAGAAAGGAGAGGTTCAAAAAATGGGTGATGCAGGAGGAGAGGTAGGGAAGAAGTGAAGAGTCTGCTGTTACTGAAGAGAAAACTAAACTTTCAGACCCCAAACCATTCTGAATATCACTAATCTAAAAAAACACCTTGCCACCCTTGGTTGGCCTCATTTACTTCCCATAAAACATGCCAGTGAAGCAGCTAGCAACCTAACAAGTATACTACTGCACTTGTAAAACAAATGATTTCCTTTAGTACAAAGGCTTCTCTGACCTCATAAACATGACTGGGTATCTAACAAATTCAAACACCTCCTCAGATTACGTGATGAAGCATGGCACAATTAGAAATACAACCCCCCCACAGATTCCTTGGCCAAATATACCTTACTATGCAACCTAGCCAAGCTAGATTTGTGTTATAGTCCATCCACAAAAACAACCCCTACCAAAACAAACAAATCTCACTTTTAGCTAAACTTAAAAGATTCTGGAGAGAAATCAACCTGTTGAGTGGTCAAAAAATGCAAAAATGAAACACAGCTGCACTCCCCTGAACCCCTGTAACACCACCACATACAAATGCACTGACTTCCTCAATGAGTTCAGCAGTCTGCCGTCCATCAACTGCACAAACTTTCCACCCCCACAGCCACCATCTCTCCTCTGTACATTCTACTTTTCCTCTTTAAAAAGATAAGAACCAAAGAGACTGAAACACAGTTGGACCATATACAGATAGATACTCCCCAAGGCTCAGATACCCTAACCCCTTGGTTCGTTTATCTTTGTAAGGACTTCATCTCCCACTCTCTCATTCACATGTACAACCTCTGCTTAACTAATAAAATTATGCCTCAGATTTGGAAAACAGCAATAGTCACTACTATACAAAAACTACCCAAGCCAACTACTGCTTCGCAATAACTGTCCTATCTCAATACTTCCCACTTTAGGTAAAATACTAGAAAAAATTATCTACAAACAAAATTACTTACTTACATCAATATCATCTTCTATCCAGGAAGCAACATGGATTCTGGTCTGGGCCCAGCTCCCTCACAGATGACATGCTATCCAGTATGGACAAAGCAACCTGACAAGAGCTGTCTTTATTCATCTTACAAAAACATTTGATCTAATTGACCATAACTTAATATTTGACAGATTAACTGAAATAAACATTAGTGATGGTACAAAACATTGGTTTGTAGACTTCCTCACAAATAGATCCTTCAAGGTGAAAGGATGCACCACCAGCTCTGAAAAGAGCTCATCTTGTGAAAGGTATCATCCAGGGTACCACTTTGGTCCCTCTTCTATTTTCCATATTTATCAATAAACTCTAATGTGATCATCCTTAGATACCTGTAATTCCTTATGTAGATGACATGACATTGTCATCTATAGGGCAAACATATCCCACGTTATTACACAAACTCAGGTCCAAGATGACCGACAAACCCCCAACCAGTGGATAATAGGCCAGAATCTTGTACTTGATCTTTGAAAAACAAAAGCAATGCTATTTGGAACCAACCAAAAATTATCCAAACCACCCAGTTTCCTTAATATTAAAGATGTTAGCAATGCCACAATAGATACTACTACATCCTTCAAATATCTTGGTATTTGGCTAGACCAGTATCTTAACATTCAACTACAAATTCAAAACACACACAAAAACATTAACACACTACTGCTCTGGGCTATTACCTCTTCTGTTTAAGCCAGCCAAAGCTGCAATAAGCAAAGGAATACTGCTATCTCAATTCAAATATGGACTCCCCGTTATAGCTGCAACATTAAAGAAAAATGTCACCACCTTACCAATCATCTCCAACAAAATCTGCTGGTTCATTACTAACTCTGACAATAATGAACACCACTGCCTAACCCTCACCAAAGCTAAATGGCTCCCAATACATTTGAGTGCCAAACGTCTACTAGGGTCACTGACTCACAAAGCCTTTTCTCTTGAGACATTGTCCCCTCTCACTGATGAACTTTACACCAAAACCCCAATATATAATCTCAGGAGTATCTCTCAATCTCAAAGCATACTACTAACTACAAAAGCTAAACTTTATTGTACTGACCAAGCATTCTTCATCCTAGCACCTAGAGTATAGGACTCCATTCCTCTCAATCCAAGATGCCAAAAAGTACTCAGACTTTAGACAACTGTTCAAGGAACACTTCTTCACCCAAACACGGTGCAGCTGCTCTCACTCAGGTCATGTTGCATAAACCCTGCAGCTTTCTCCCACACCCATTTATCCCTATTTCATCCTTCCTTATCTCATCTTGTCATCCCTTTACTTACTAATACGTCCCTCTTCTCTTTACATCTCTCTTACACTTCTGCTTTCTACTCCTCTTCCCTCTACATGCCTCTTTCACCTTTTCTCTGTCTTCTTCCCATGGTATCCTTTTTTGCAACTATTCTTACTTGCCTCTTTTAATGTCCTCATACATTTCTCTATATAATCATATGCTACTATCCCAGTAGCATAAGCCATCTCCGTCATTATGGCTACATTTTTTCTATAAAACTGTACTAAGTATTAATTCAAATTTCCTGTTCATGTTTTGACATTGTAAACTGATTCTTGAACTAAATGTCCTAGTATATTCCTTGATCTGCAAATACATATACATATAAATGCATGTATGTATGTATATATATATATATATATATATATATATATATATATATATATATATATAGCTACAATATCCTTGTATCAGCAAACATTTTTTGCTCATTTCTAATGTGATCCTATTCACCCAGGCTCTGTCTGCAAATTGTCTATTGATATCAATGCATTATCCCCATAAACAAATACAAAATAAATAAATAAAAAATAAAAAAAATAGCAGTATATCATTAGCAAATAACTGAAATTTGAAAATATATTGGTTGATTATTTTAGGTTCCACTATATCATTGTTAAGTTTTATGTAACTGGCTAGTGGCTCATTAGGCAAAATAAATAATAAAGGAGACAAGGGCAAACCTTGTTTAATGTTTATTGTCTGAGAAATAAAAGATCTTAGTTAAATATGTATGTGTGAATTTTAATAAAGATGATTAATAGGAGATATAAAAAATAAAAAAAAACACTAAACGTGAAAAAAGACAAGTAGTAAACAGACTAATAGAAGCTTTAATTACTGGTGAGCATTTGTGTGTCCACATTCAGTTTTAACTGAGTCTTCTTTGGTCTGAAGAAGTCTCAATTGTAATTGAATCCCATTCAAGTGACCCTTCTATTTATCTTATAATCTCTCATACCTACTTTTGCTAGTTGCCCTTACTTTAAATATTTACACCACTATTTGTATCATCAAGTAAATGCTTTATATAGGTTATTTATAAAGATACTGTAAAAAATGTAAATTACAATGGTCAAAAAAATCTGTTTTTATTCTTATTATCATGTATCAGTTTACATCCATTTAAACATGTTTGATCTTTAAGTTCATCGGTAGTTATCGGGTATGCAGTCAAGGAAACCATTGATGAGACTACCTCAGTTTTCCCAAAGCCCAAAGTACTGTCAGGCCAATAAAAAAAGCTATGAGAATCAAACCTTGGAAAAAAAAACAGCCTGTCAACAGGTCACAATTGCAATCCGTCACGCTAATCATCAAACTTAAAATTCTTCACCAGTACTCTCATCAATAACTTTTCTCAAAACAGTTCAAGATTCACAAGCGAAATCATATGCTATCCCCTCTGACATTTTAGCCATCAAGTAACCACTGTTTATGTGAAGGTAATGATAGCAATATAGTAATCCTTCAATAACCCTATCTAAATGCTCAAAGCACATACATTTTCACTTTTATTAACAAATACCAACAATATTGTACAGAGAAAAAATTAATTTAACCTCCTCACCATTGAATAGAAGTTTGTATCTTCACATGGTCGACATTTCTGAATGTCGAAGATCATATGGCTGAGATCACGTGGAACAGGGGGTACAGGTGGACGTAAGCATGAAGGTAAGATTTTCTTGTGTTTTTTTTTTATTCCATGGTCAACATTTCGGATGTTGATCATATGGTCTTGGCCATATGGTCTTCGACATTCTGAAATGTCGACCATGTGAAGTAGATCCAGCTAAACATATGTTTACTCTCTAGGGTCATAGATCATCACCAGGTGTGCAGTGAAGGAGATCCTTGAGAAACAGCCCAGCCTTCCAAAAGACCCATAACACTGCTTGATCAAGTAACTTGTCCAGAGTCACACAGTAAAATGGAATGATCCACTTTAGATCTTTCTACCAAGCCTGCTTATCCAACCTGAACTGTGGTTTAATTCAGGGGAAATGAAAAGGCCAGAAGGATAGTTAAGAACACCACTAGTTTCTCCCTGTTTCACTGTCCTTGGGTCCTGAGAAATAAGGTGCAGAATGCTTCTTTGGATTTGTCCTCCCCGCGGTTGGGTGGGCATTTGAAAGACATGCGTAAATGGGTGTGCCTTCGCTGAAGGTTGAACATCGAGCTGGCACCTCGGCATTTGTGAAAATGTACTGCCAATCATTAGCGGACTGGAGTTCCGCTGTGGCGACCCCTAACTGGGAAAAGCCGAAAGACAGCAACAACATTGCCATCTGGAATACTGAATTGTCAGCAACAGTGAGATTAAAAAAGGAGCAGTGGTTAATGAAGTTAAAGAGTTAAATACTCACTTTTATACTGATTTTGTGGAAAGTCAGGGACTAGCTGCAGCCCAGTCTGATTGGATGGCACAATCCGGGGTCCACATAGGCTAATGTGAGCCATATCAGTTTGTGTATATGTAACCAATGGCTAAAGGACAGCTTACAATCAGTGCCCATCTCACTCTGTTAAGTTTAGCAAGAGTATTACTGGCATCTTGAGAGTTAAATTTGTTTTTACATGCAATGAGTTTTTTTGAATCTTTTATTATAGAGCCTTTTTATATTACAGTTCCACCACAGGGTTGTATTTTTACATTTGGCAATAAAGAACTCTGCATAAACAATGGGATCATCAAGATGGATGAGGCTTTTGAATTTAGCCAAGTCATCACTCACTTTTAGCAGATTGGCTTTGGCATAATCTCTGAATATGTAGATAGTGGAAGATGCTTCCAGCTTCTACCATAAGATGAATGTGACTGATTTGTTGCTTGATTTGATCAGGGATGGCATTACAACTGGTGGGGGGCAAAGCTGCCCCATATTAGTAAGGATCACGTCAATGATTTTATAACCTTTGACTCTATTGCATACAATCTGTTCTAGATAGTTTGTATAGATGAAGTCTAGACATTTCTGAGCATGTAGATTTCAGAATGTATGTCTCCAAGTTAATGAAGAGGTAGTTGAAGTCTCCTAGAAGAATGGTACTTGGCTTAATCCATGGGCACTCCATACTGGTTAGGTATGAGATATGGTCTGAGGGGAACATAGAGAGACGTCCTGTAATTATTTTTTGCTATAGTTGTCAATATCTTTAGGTAACTTTTAATGTTTGTATTTCTATATGCTATGTAACTTGTGTTTTGAGGAGCTTTTCTCCCCGGGCCTACACTGAAAATGAACAAACTGGAAATAAAATAAATAAAAAATAATTAGATATGATATGATAAAGGGTTTGTTAATGTTAAGATGGATATGGAGGAGGTCAGTTCATTATCTTGTCCAATAAGTCTGGAGGTGAATTTTTTTTAAGAATATATAAACAATGTTAACTTTAGTGCCTTTATCCAGTGGGCCTGGAAGTGGGGTAGACATTGAAACCCTGCATTGATGGAATCCTGTTATTGGACTGAATCCAGGTCTCTGTGGAAATGCATATATCAGTGTCTTCCAGGGTTAGGACTGTTTGAAAGGAGTGGAATTTTTTTTTTATTAAGGTTCCTATCATTGATCAGTAATACCTTTATGTTATCTGGATTCTGATTTTTAAGATGGAAGCTTCATAAGACTAACATTGCCTAAAAACACACTATTCGGTGTACAAAGATTTAGCTTTATGGAGTCACCTATGACTAGGATAATGTGTTGTGTGAATGTTTGCCTTTGGGTTTTTGATCTGAGCCAGTGTGACTCTTAGTGATATGTTTCATGGCAGGTGCTTTGTGTTGCATGGTTGTAAGGTTGCTTAGGGTACATGTTTCTTAGTATACATTTAGGAGATATTTGAAGTTTAGCTAGGTTACTTTAAGAGCCTCAGCATATGTGGGTCTATATTTTTGGTCTAAGCTGTGTTTTATTGGTTTAGTGTGGTCCTGTGTGGAACTGGCAACCTGCATGTTATTTTTCATGGCTTTGTGTCTGAACTTTGCCATCAATAATATTATATTAATATTGCACACTTATGAATGTGGACAGAAGGAGAAGTAATGCCTATGAGGATTAGAGTCGAACACTGGAGGTACTATCTGTCTGGTAGTGAAGATAGTGCTGGTCTCAGCATAGCTGCATGCAGCTAGGCCTCAATGATCCTTTGCTACTTCTCTCACCAAAAGCAAAAGAGTAACACTGATCTGAAACTGTTTTCTGAGAAGTAGTATCGACTAAGATGTTGACAGGTTTAGGGAACTTTCTATGGTTTGTCTTTTTCTTGGGCGATACCCTGGATAGAGCCTAGAGAAGCTGGATATAACAGGAACCAAGCTGCACAAAAGCCCTGAAGAGGTTTTCACCAAAACTGCAGCCAGACCAATCAGTAAAGTCCCATACCCAGGAATCAACATCCCTCTTATCTTTCTCTCACCAGGAGCAAAGCAACAGCATTACTGTCAAGCTGCCTCCCAAGAAGCAGTTTTCAGGCTTTCCATTGACTGGTAATCTCTAGACAGGCTAGGAAATAATGCCAATCTGCAAATTGCTGGTTCTGTCGAGAGGCCTATCCATCACTGATAGAGTGCTACCCCCCCCCCACACACACACACAGTAGCTCTCGGAGTACCGCTGCAAGCTGCATGCTAAGTTGTGGAGAGTTTACTCCTCCCACTGGTGTATGTGCATATATACTATGACAGTGCTTACTCACAGGCTCATGCTCCATGGGTATAACACAGTTCCCCTTCTAGGTGTTACTCAAATACCCAGCCAGAAATGCCTCCCTCCCCACAAGATGAGTGAGCCAGCAACAGCCACTCACTCCCATCCTCTCCTACCAGGTCTATCATTTGTCTGAGCTGGTAATTGAACTCAGGTCACCTAGTCCATAGTCAGGCTTGTATCTCTTGCCACCAGCTGAGGTGGCAGTAATTACATTTTTAATGCAGGCTAAACTGAAGCCTTAGACTGGAACTGTGAATTAACACTGGTCTAATCAGTTTTAGTTGTAAGTGATTTACCTACCACTGTTTCCTGTGCAGTCTCAGATTGTATGTGTCCAGTAACCACACTGAGTGTTACAATTTTCAGGTTAAAGAATCTTGTTTATAACATTAAAATGTCTGTATAGTAACGGTGCCATAAACCCACTAGCAGCTGTAACCATTTATAATTTCACAATTTTCATGTTGACATAGTTGTACTTAATAGTAAGGTTGTGGTAATTTGTAATTTATGCCTGTGAATATCTGAAAGAGATGAACAGCTTCATTGAACATAATCCTTCTTATTTGCTTCTTGTCAAAAAACTGGCATCAAAAATATTTTTTCTCTAAGAATATTGGTTTGCATGTGTTCATCATAAGCTGAAAATGAATACTTGTCTTACTATGCTTTCAAGAATCTACAGATATGTCAAAAACTATTTTAGGCTATCAGTGTCTATAGTAGTGTTTTCTGTGTTGCTGTTTCATAAAGGTTTCTATTATGCTGCATAACCTTGACAACAAGAACATATTAATTTGGAAGTTCATTCCTGAAATCATTTCAGAGAATGGCTAGCATAAAGCTCTGCACTAGAACTATACCCACCAAACTTATGTCAAGAAAACACAGTACTCAGCCAATCAGACTACTCAAAAGCCATCTGCAGACTAACTTATACAGTAACATCAATTGCACAGTATCAGCTTTTCCAGTCTGTGGACTTCTCAGGTATCCAGTTTATCAAGATGTGATACCTTGTCTCTTTAGGAAACTGCATGTTGAAGTCCAAATTTAAGTTTATTCTACTGCTTAAATCTGAGCAGTGACAAGAAAAAAAATCACAAGACATAAGTATAATTACATGTTAAAGTAATTATGTATAAGTCAATGAGGTAAACCAATATAGCTAAAATTCTAAGTGAAACAAATGGGCTTAAAGGACCAGGGCACCCAGAAGTCATATAGGCAGTAAATTCTAAACATATGTAACCTGACAAACAAACACTAATTAAATAAATAAATAAACAAACAAAATAAATCCATACATAGACAATTAACTAAATGTCATAGGATTCAAGCTCAAACACAGACCCTCCAGCAGCCCTTGGGTGGCAGAGCAGAAAATGTCTGGAACAGTATGCGATCAGCAATTGTTTGAGGTAGGAAGACATGTTTTGAAGGAAGAGAATACTAAGAATAAACACTTTGTGTGCTTTTATTTTTATGTTTTGTTTTTTCTGTTTCCTTTCCTCATCACTATACACTCAGGTTTATATTGAAAATATTTCCATATACAGCACAATCCAACAACTTTCACTTGACCCAAATATTCATTAGCATGTATCTGCAGCTTTTAAACTCAATCTGGTCTTAATATGATTAACATTTTACAGGCTACCATTAAGGGATCATAATGCATATAGACAGCAGGGGGATGAAATGGATGTGTTACCCTGGGTGTTGGATTCAGTTATCACACCTCTGACAGTGGGAGTGCACACACTTGTCTCTCTCTCTCTCTCTCTATATATATATATATATATATATATATATATATATATATATATATATATACTTGATGCATGTCAAGTAGACAGTGTTATCAATGAGATGATACAGTCAGGCAGCTTATTCAGATCAGCTGGGCAGTGACAAAGTTCTTGAAATAATAGAAATAATTGATCAAACTTTTGCTTTTCTGCATGTTAGAAAATTTAAAAGAATAACTTTCCGTTATGTATGGTCTGTAGCGAATTGGCAATGACAAATGTGTGAGGTGGATTTTGGGTGTGGGGCATTTTAGGTGTCATATGTGAATTTTTGTTGGTGTATGGTGATAAGGAGAGAAAAACAAAACCGAAATAAAAACACATTTAAAGTTTTATTCCTTGCTATTTTATCCCTACAAAGCATGGGTCTTTCTACATAAAACAATTGCTGGATCTATCCTCTTCCACACATTTTCTGCTCCGCTATACAAGAGCTGCTGTTGGGTTTGTGTGTTAGGGAGATGAATCCAATCCACCCTAATCTATGCATGCATGCATTGTATGTATGTCTGCATCTATCTATCTATCTATCTATCTATCTATCTATCTATCTATCTATCTATCTATCTATCTATATATCTTGTCTGTCAGGCTCCACATATTTATAATTTACTACCTATATGGCTTCAGGAGGCCCTGGTACTTTAAACTCCATTGGTTTCACCTAAAATTATAACCATGTTGCTTTGCCTCATTGGCTTACATATTGACTTAAACATGCAATTTCCTAAAGCGACTTAAGGTATCACATCTTGATAAACTGGATACCTGACAAGTCCACAGACTGGAAGAGCTGATACTGTGTAATTGGCTGCCTCCAGTTAATCAATCATTATACTTGCATTTGTGTTTGGAGGTACTGATATCTAGTCTGGCGGTTCCTTTATTGTCCAGGATCCTGCATAAATTATTTTGCAGATGGCTTCTGAGTAGTCTGTTTTACATAGGAAACAGAGAAACTAATTATTTTAAGCCTGAAAAATAATGAAGGCAAAACACCAATAAAAATAAAAAACAGCACACTATAAGGCTAAGGTATTCACAGTACAAATACCACCAAAACTACCAGAAAGCACCAGGGAGACTAAAAGAGTTTTTTTTTTTTTTTTTTTTTTTTTTTTTAATTAATTAATTTATTTATTTATTTGTGGTTACAGCTGCTAGTGGGTTTATGGCACCATTACTATACAGACATTTTAATGTTATAAACAAGACTCTTTAACTTGAAAATTGTAACACTCGGTGTGTTTATTGGACACATACAATCTGAGATTGCACAGGAAACAGTAGGAGGTAAATCACTTATAACTAAAACTGATTAGACCAGTGTTAATTCACAGTTACATTCTAAGGCTTCAGTTTAGCCTGCATTAAAAATGTAATTACTGCCACCTCAGGTGGTGGCAAGGGATACAAGCCTGACTATGGACTAGGTGACCTGAGTTCAATTACCAGCTCAGACAAATGATGGACCTGGTAGGAAAGGCTGGGAGTGAGTGGTTGTTGCTGGCTCACTCATCTTGTGGGGAGAGAGGCATTTCTGGCTGGGTATTTGAGTAACACCTAGAAGGGGAACTGTGTTATACCCATGGAGCATGAGCCTGTGAGTAAGCACTGTCATAGTATATATGCACATAAACCAGTGGGATGTATAATGTTTGTAAATGTGAACACATTAATATGGTTTGGTTTATTTTATATAAATGTTAGTTTGCCTATGTCACAAGTGATTACTCAATGAAGGTGTTAACAAAAGTTTATAAATGCATGTGCCAAGCCACATTTTTTAAACTAGTTATCTCTACCCCAAATTCCAATTTGTATGAACCATAACAGTCACTGAATTTCTAGTGATACATTATTTATCGTATATTGCATTTCTTTTAGGTTTACACATGTGATCTGGTTATATAAGTAAAATGTATATACCTACATGTTTAAATTGAGATAGAATTGGAATACATATCTCATTTATTTAACACATTTATTTGTAAAATGAGATGCTCTGACTTGGATATAGTTATTCTTCATTCTGTTTTCTCTTGAACTTCATTAAAACTGTCTTAATTTAGAAAACTCAAGAGAAATTAAGTGTACATAAAATCATATTATCTGCATGTGCTATAGCACTCTTCTAAAATGTCTCATTTGAATTCCTAATCAGCAATGGTCAAAGCGAAACAACAAAGGGTTTAAAGCTGCAATATTCAATGTAGCTACTGGGGAGCAGTCATACTTAACACACGCCGAAATACCCAAAAATATGCAAAAGTCCACCATTGTCTAACTTTTGTTGTTTTAACCTTGGGTAAGTTTGTTATCATTGATGCATAAACATTGTAGACCATTATAATATTGTACCACCTGTTAATGACCATTTTGTTCATTGTGCTAAAAGCTTTTATTGCATCTAATATGATCAGAGTGTATGCTTTTGGTTTACTTTTGAATACCATAGCTGGTGCCTGAAGATGTTAGCTCACCTCACCCAGCTTTCTCTTTTGACAATAAACATGCTCTGCTAGAAATATTACTTGGTCTTATATTTTTGATTACTTTTTTATTTATCACACTATCATTTGGTAGTATACATTCAAAAACTGAAACTGTGTGTTTACCATCCTTAACAATTAGTAGTATGTGTTCTTCTATCATGGATATCATACTCTTCCAATCCTGAATAGTTAAAAAATTAATTAAAAAATAGAAACAGTAACAAACATGAAACTAATTCTGCTACAGAGACCTGATAAAATGCCACTATTTGGCCACCTGGGCCAGGAACTTTATCCTTTTTAAATTATTAATTATATCAGTTATTTCTTGCTTATAAAGTTCAGACAAGGTTATATTTAATGATTTCCTTGAGTCTTCCTTAACTAAATCATCAAATACTCAAAATACTGTACCCTTACTTCCGATTACACATTTTTAAAGTAGTTACAAAAACTGACATAATTCTATTAGATCAACACTGAAGACTTTCTGAATATTCCAGTATCAACCAATATTTGATTGATATCACTGCTAAATTTCTGGGATCTACCCTATCTTGTTATAGGTTTACCTATCTTATCAGCTTATCAAAATGACTCTTGAACTTTCTTACAATAAGAGCCTTTATCTAATTTCACTCCTAAACTTTTATTCTGTAAACTTTTTCTACTTACCAATATTCTAATAATAATTTGAATAATTGTTCTAAATGATTATTCAGATTATTCAATTGCTTAGCAATGGTATTTACGTGATATATCATAGGTTCATAGGTTGATACTAGGCTAGTGGTCCTAGGGCCTATACAAGCCTAGCCATAACAATTCCCTGATTATTTCTTCCCACAGTATTTACTTCCCTGGACCCCTGCAAGTATTTCTTTGAATAGAAAAGCATTTAGCATCACTTGTTTTGTCGAGTTTGAAAATAGAGCAACAAAATTAACTTTCCAGAAGAAAAAAAAAATGCTTGGCTAACAAATGAAACAAAATCACTATAGGTCAATACGTATTCAAGAAACCTTTTGCAATACTGAATATCCTGTAAATTCTGACTTGTAAAACCTACTCTCTGCAAAGTATGACCAGAATGTGTAAAGCACCTATAATTTTAACAGGTATAAATGGAATCCCTAATTACAAAATATCAATTCCTGCAGAAGTCACATGTCTGCATGATAGGTGTGAAAATAAACTTTGGGTTGGTTATTTTTTTTTCTAAAGGTCAACACTGACTCTTCAGTCATAAAGTCTTGTAATAATCTAGCTTGTATCACTAGGTATCATGTAGAAACACTTATGCATATCTTATCCAAACTTTGAAATAATGTAGAACTCCTATTTCCCCTATGCAACATAGCTGAGGAACTCGGATATTAAATGCCCACCTCTATATCATCCAAAAACATTAGCATAACTTTCAAATGGTGTCTACACAGAGCATATATCTATTTAAATTATATTATTACTAATTGTTGCCAGAATAACACTAGCAGCTCATCCTCTATATACTCAAATAAAGAAACCTGTTTTTATTATAATCAACAATTCAGCTGAATATCTTGGACACACATAACTCATAATCTACTTTATTGACCTATTCTTACTTGGAACATCAGAAACCTGGTCTTCCTGTAAATGTGCTTCTTATGTGATATGGGCATTATTAAAAAAGAAGTACATACACACACACACACACACACACACACACACACACACACACACACACACACACACACACACACACACACACACACACACACACACACACACACACACACACACACACACACACACACACACACACACACACACACACATGCATGCATACAGAAAGAAAGAAAGAAAAGGAACAAAAATAGAGAAACACCTAGAAAAGGAAATGCTAAATAAAAAAAAGAAAAAGATAAATAACAAACAGACAAACAAATAAGCAAACCCATATGGTCATGGTCAAAGGAAACCGAATGCCTAAATTCTTAACATCGTGGTGATAATCCAGATGCAGTTAATTTCACCGTGGTCATTGTGTATGGAATGTAGCAACCAAACCATTTGCATTAATTCTTACTTTGGTCAGAATACATAGATTGATATTATCCTTTTCACCTAAAAAATTATGTGAGCGCTGTTAAATGCCTTCCTAGCTTTTAGATGGTATAAAAGATTAAGAAAGGTTGTACTGATCCACTAACAGAATACATAAAGACGCGGTCTTGGTCCAATAAAAAAGTGCATTAAATCACTCTGTGCTCTAGTGTCTTTGTGTTTCCTTGCTCTTAGTATCTCTGGGAGAAAGACAACAAAAATAGCTATATCAGCATCCTCCAGTCTGAGTTTCTTCTTCCATATTACTGCAGCAAGGCAGATATCTTGATCAGAAAACCACAACAATTTAACCACACTAGGATGCAGCATAGACTTTGAAGAATTCCTTAAAGCTGCAGAACAAACATCTATTGAATGCCTTCAACTTGTTTACTTTTCTAAGTACAGATATTGTTGAAGGATGCATCAGTCTGGCAATTGAATTTTTAGGTCTATACAAGTTGCCCCACACTTCAGTGGCACCAAGAAGCTTCAAATTTTTTTTCTTGCATTTTGATTGTATTTCCACTTGAGTTTTTGTAGAGCTGAAATTTGTCCCTGAAGGTGGTCATACTGAAATTCTTGACTGGCCACCTTTGCATCCCTTGTTTGGATGTCCTTTGACTGTTCATAGGTTCATAGGTTTATATTAGGCTAATAATCACCAGGGTTTTTATAAGACTAGCTATGCAACCCAACCAAGTTTTTTTCCTGAGTACCTTGGATGGCTGTATAATGTGATATGTTAGTAAGGAAGTAGCTAAGGGTTATGTGGGGGGTATGATAGTTGGGGATTAATTTATTTACTGTTGACTTCTGTCTATCAGAGACAAGGGAGCTAGACCAGGGATGAATTGCAATCTCCTATGCAATGATCAAGGTTTCATTTGAACAAGGTCAGGGATAAACTCTGCCTCATATGGATGGGGAGCTTAATCCATAGTGCGATGATCATTTGAGACACATATCTGTCTCTCCAGCTTGTTCTATTTATGTGGCAGGCAAACTTCAGGTCCTTGTAACTAGTGTTTCTGATGCTGTTTGTTTTGTGAATGTGCAAGAAATCTACCAGGGTTGGATATGAGTATGCCTTTTATGCCAGGCATAGATCGCCTCTCAGTAACCTGTAGAAGGCCAAGTCCAGTGATAGGGTCTTAAGGCAATCTGTGTAAGACAAGGTATTTATACCATGGATTCTTATGGTGAGGAATATTTGGGGCCATTCCAACTGTTGCAAGCGCCTGGTTAGGTACATGCCAAAAGGGACATTGTGCTCATGGATGGGTCTGATAAGGGTTGAGAAGAGAGGTACTATAACTTCACTGAACTTGGATGCCATACACTTGCTTATGAGTTGAGCAACATAGAATGATATTCTTAATGTTTTGGCTATGTGTTGGTCAAAGGCTATATTTCTGTCAGGTCTATATTAGAACATCAAAGTTTCAAAACTTCGAATGTTCTAATATCGAACCCTATTCAGTGAACACTGAAAATAGCGAAACTACAGAAAACTGAATTCTTTCCTAGGGAAAGAATTCGGTTGTCTGTTTCTGTCGCTTCACTATTTTCAGTACTGTGGTGGAAAGTTACGGGTCGGGTTCGGGTAAGTGTGCGATTGGGGCATAGGTTATGTGAGTTAGGGTGTGGGTCAGGTACGTGTGCGATTGTGTGGACTTGAGGGTTAGGACAGGGTAGGTGAGTTAGGGTTAGGGCGCGGGTGAGGTGAGTGTGCGATAGTGACGGACATTAGGGTTAGGGTTTGGGTTAAGGTAAGTGGATAGCTTGTGGTGTATGCATAGTTTAGTGCAGGTTAGATGTAAGATTTTAGGTGTATGTATGTGGATTGCTGTTCCTTTGGTGTGTTTGTGTTGTGTGTATGTGTTTTGGAACAGCAAATTTTTTCCCTAGGAAAAAATTCGCTGTTCTGCATGTTCGATGTTGTCAGCATTCACTGAATAGGGTTCGATATTAGAACATTCAAAGTTTTGAAACTTCGATGTTCTAATATAGACCCATTTCTATCTATATATGTTTCCAGATCCCTAACTATCGGATCAACTCTTAGGGCTGTTTTATAGGTATAATAATTAGCTTGGGTAGACAATTTCCTAAAGGGCACTATGATACATTTATTCATGTTGAGTTTTAATTTGTGGCTTTGGCACCAGTCATTTATTTGTGTTAGACCATCTTGTAGAATGCCAGTGTCATGGTGGAATCAATAATAATTCCCAATATATAGTCATCTGCGAACTTGGTGAGGCAGAGGCCTTTGATATTAGCCTTGACTTCTCAAGAGTAGATGCCAAATAGGAGTGGGCCTCTTATAACATAAAACATAGCCAAACAGTTCCTAAATCTAAAGTATATATGTTTTCAAATGAAAAAAAGTTTTATATCTACAGAAAAAAACACTAAACTGAATACAACCAGCCATTTTCCTTAAGACGTTCTTCAATTTTGTGTTATCAATTTTCCCCCAAATGAATACTTAGAATCTCAAACACCTGCTTGCTAAAATGCATTAAAACCAAACCCTTTACATTTAGTAAAAACTAAAGCTTAATCTAAAAGTTTTGGATGCCTTTGAAGATGTGCCATCAGCAAAGTAAATTGACTAATAGTGTCTCCATATAAAAATAAATCATCCACGTATAGCAAATGTAGCTCGACAGCACTTGACATTGTGGCCAACCCTGCAAAATGTTCCTTTGCATATCTACCTCTCCTCACCAAAAATCCATTTACCATTGGTCTTACATTAGCTATTATGTAAGAATGATATAACCATTTATGAACATTAGGATTTATACCCTGATCTAGCAAAATGTGTAATAAAATCTGGTGAGACTTTTTATGTCAGTATTACAAAGAAAACCAGCTGTCTTGTCTAGATTATCCTGCTGAAAAAAAATATTTACTAATCCATAAAATATTTTAAAACCCATTCTTTATAACTATTCCCTGAAATAGGACAACATAATTTTCTTAATATACTTTTAATATATTTATGCAACATTAATGCCACTAATTTATAGGTACAGTTGAGTAAAACTGCAAGAATCCAATCATCCAAGATAGTTTTATAGTGTCTTTTCCAGATTAATTTAAAATTGCTGCTTCACAAAGCTTGATTTCCCTTTTCACTCCTTCAAAAATAATTTATTACTACCAAAATAAACAAAGCTGCTTAATTCTCCCGGGGTTCTCCCATTCCTCACATTCTTCAAAATTAATTGCAATTAAGTGAAAGGCTTTTTGCAGTCCTTCCAGTATTTTTCCTTAGGTGTCTTAGCTATTTGTAAATCAGAAGTCAGACTCAGTCCCTGGGATTCAGAAATGTGTAAGGCTTAGCACAGCACTGTCAAGCTGAACAACACAATTTAAAGATAATTTTCAGTTAAGAAGGAGCCATTTTGAGCCTGGATACCAATTAGTTAAGACCCATGTAAATGACAATGCCAGTGAAGATAGAAGTGTACTACTATTGCAGTTACATAATTCAGTAAACAACAGTAGTGGGAATGTTGCATGCATGAGATTATGCTGTTAAACCAGGTAGGGTACTGATTCAAAGGAACTATTTTCAGTCTGAGACTGGGAGAGTATGACAAATGCAATTAAAAAATATAAAACATTGATGAAACAGTAAAAGATAAAAAATGGCTGATTTGACAAATAGCATTATTAAGGCACAGATACACAGATACATTGAAATATTGAGTAAAGAATAGCAGTGTTAACTTTGCATTTACAGTATGTACAAATATTTACAAAGAAAAAGGGGGAAATGAGAGTGAAGAGAAGGTCAAAGGGTGTAAAGACTACAGAAAACAAAGACGTGAAGATGTTTTATATTTATCAGTTAAAGTTTACTGAGTGTGATTATGTAGACAGAAGGAAAGTGGGAGGGAGATGTTATAAGCTTCTTTGGGCAAGGGTATTTTGAGGTTTTGCTTAAATTTAGAGGAGAAATTGGTGTCTTTAAGATCTATTAGGAGATATTACCATGTTTGTAGTGCTATTACTGAAAAGCTGTTCTTTGTTGAGTGAAGTTTGTCTTAAGAAAGGGATAGACTGATGGAGCTTTGAGAGCTCAACTTATAAGCAGTGGTTCTTTGCTAAGTCTACTTGTGAAGAAGAGGAATATTTAGCTGTGGATTAGCCTGTATGCTAGGTAAGCCAGTTCAGCTTTGTTTCACTGGGAGCTGCTTAACTTTGATTAAAACTGTACAATGTTGTTCTTTGGGTGGTGAACAATAAATAAATCTGCATATATGGTTAGCCATAGTTTGCATGGAGAATAGGATTTTCTTGGATGCATTTGCAATATAGGAAAGCCATATTTAAGTTGAACAAGTAGAACTTTTTTGCAGATCACATTTCTACCTTCTGCGAGAAGAAATGAAAATTTTTTTTTACTCAAAATAGTAAAGAGTTCATTTTGAACTTGGCAGTATTGACATGGTATTGAAAGCTTAGACACTTAGCTCTGCAGAAGGCTAAGTATTTGAAGTATGAGGAACTTCCTACATGATCCTGGTGGTTATGCATTACGAACCAATTCTGAGGAATTGTAAAGAGTTTTGGTCTGGTACCAAAGATCATGGCTTTAGTCTGTTTTGTGTTGAGATTGAGATTTTTATTTGTGAGGCAGTGAAAGGGGATGGTTAGGTCTCTTTCACTTTATCTTTTAACAGTGGTGTGGGATGAGTAAGATGTAGAGATAACATGTCACCTAAATCAAGAATTATAGAGGTTTGAGGAAGTTTTGCTGAAAGATTGTTTATGAAAAGAAAAAAAAATACACATAGTGAGTAGATATAACTTTGTGGTATTCCTTTATTTATACCGCTAATTGCAATTGTGGTTTGATAAATTTTACTTTAAAATGCCTGTTAGTAGGGAAGCTTTTTAACCAAGGGAATAAGTCAGAGATGATTTCTTCTGTGAGAAGGGAGTTAAGTAGTAGTTTATGGGCTACAATATCAAAGGCCTTAATGAGGTTAATAAACAATATATCTGTGAGTGGACCTTTTTCGATGTTTTGCAGGCTGTTATTGGTCAGTACATACATACGGCAGTTGTTTTGCTGCTATTTGACCATGTATGTGACCTTGTGAAGCTATGATTACTTCTATGAGCCATAATATGCAGCTCACAGCAAGGTCCCTACTAATTTTATTTATTAAATGGGAAAGGAGTGGGAGCATAGGAAAGTCAGACAGAGGGAAGAGCAAACAATGGAAGTCAAAGAAGGACAAAGGAAAATAAAGTATGGCAATGGGGTAGGGGAGGACTAGTTTATTTGAAGAAAGATCCCTTTTTTACAAAAAGGGTACATGGGGAAGGGAGTAAGCAGATTTTGGGGGTTGAAAAGAGGGTACAGGGAAGAAAGCAGCAGCAGTACAAAAACAAACATAAATACAGAAAAAGACCATCAAGAGAAGTGCTGACACAAAAGAAGGGGTTGAAAATAGCTAGAAGTGCAAACTAACACAGGGAAGACTAGTGGTAATGGGGAGGGACTACCCAACATATGGTGAGGAAGGTCACATACAAAGAAAGGGAGCTCCATGATGGGGGATAGGGTGGGGTGCAAGTACCATTTTGTTCTGTCTTGGAGGATCCCAGTCAGAAGACAGTTACCTCTGCTACTGTCCTGCTCACTGTGCCCTGCCTTAAATGGCACACTAGACAGTACTAGACAGTGGTGTGACTACCAGTAGCCTGAGGATGGTGTTAAGGCAGCCGCTGCTGGCGTCAAGCTGCCAATCCACAAACTCCACCATCACCTGGTCCAGCTCCTGCAGGGCAACATAATCTGATCCACTGGTAGTAACACCAGAGGGTTTGACAACACACCCCTCTTGTGATCCACTGCTGGAGGCAACCAGGTTAACCTCCAGGTTGTAACCCCTGCTGCATGACCTATATCACCGGATGTAGAGGAGGCCTAGAAGTAGATGGTGAGTGGGCAGGAGGAAGCAGGACAGGACAACTGAGTTGGTACCACTGCTGTACCACAGGCACAGCTGTAGCTGACACAACATTAAATAGTAAAACAAATGGAGAAAAATAAAACAAGTATTAAATTAAAATATAAAAAAGAGATAGTGATGAAAAAGAGTGAGAAAACAAAAGCATTGCTACAATGTCTGTTTCTGGCTATCAGCCTTCTAGCTACCTACAGGCAGGCTAAACATCTGCAAAATACGCAGTGATGCCAGGGGCTATAATGATCAATAGGCATAGAATGTCATATGTTCCTATTAGAAGATGTGCACAGAAGTGTGCAGTAGCATATAACTAATGGCCTCAAAGAGGAACTTGGACACTGTGATTGCTAATGGGCTGTTGGCCATCAGAGGCCCTGGAAAGTGTATGTGGGTGTAGCTATGTGAATATATTGTGTGGGACAGGGACAAAGAAAGGCTATGCAGGCATGGACATTGCTATAACCTATACAGGCCAACAGACTCAACATGTCAGTAGGTCGTACTAAAAGCAGACATGACAGTGGCGGTAACATGGGCAGCAGCCAGCATATGGTGGGCAACTACTGTAATACAAACACATATTTGCTATGGGACCCAGCTGTTATAATCCATGAATGCCATGGGTTTGCTAGTCCAAGGTAACACATGTATGGACATTCAGTGGAATGATGCACAGCCAGTAAGAGGAGATGTGTGCTTGTTTTAATTTATGCTCTGTAGCAATCCACACAGCATGGTATCTCTTTATAGCTCAGGATCTTTCAGCACAATGATTTTTTAGTTACAAGCTTATGGGGTCTTTCTAGTTGCTTGATATGTCTATTGAGGTACATCATAAAAATGGAATTGTATTCAATAATTAGCCTAATTAATGCTGACTATAAGGGAAAAATGACCTTGTTATATATGGATACTGTTCACTTTGCAAGTAACAGCACTAAGTGGGAGGATTTTCTGATTGCTGTTGTTGCATGATGATTTAAAGAAAGGAAATTATCAACTCATGATCCAGGTTTAGAAGTCAAACAATATTTTCATTTTGAAGTGAGATATCAGCTCTTCTGAATGCTGAGCAGAGGAATTGTCTATCAAATCTTACACTACAGCAGTTTTTTGCACTTAATTTGAGCCCATTTTCAGTATATCAGTTTTGATGCATACATAAAATTGTAGAACAAATAGACAAAAATAAAATAAACATGAAATTGAAATATAAAAGGGAGATAATGACAAAAAGAGAAAGACAGAGAATACAAATGCATTAATATTGTGTCTGCTTTTGACAACCAGGCTTGTAGGTTCCTACAAATAGAGTAAACATCAGAGGGAAACTCCAGTTTACAATCATCTGCAAATGTTGTTAGCCATAGATCTTGGTTTTCAGTCTGGAGATCAGAAAAGTGGATTCCAAAAAGGAGGAGTCACAATAATGAATCCTGGAGGACTCCACCGGTTTTCTTCATCCTTTCTGAAGAGGAGCACTATGTGGGTTCAGTCTTTTACCCAGTTTGCTACCTATCTTACCATACAGGGATCTACTTTTAAAGCAGCACACTTACCTACAATGCAAGCATGGTTATGATGTCAAACACCTTGGTCAGGTCAAAATACACCGTGTGCACAGCATGATCAATGTCAAGAGCCTGCAACACCCTGTCAAAATAGTTAATCAAATCCATTAGGCAGAGTCTTCCTTTGACAAAGCCAAATTGCTGCAGATCAAGTCTAACAAGATTTCTAATCTCATAGTTTGTACCAGTTATAATACATTCTATGGCTTTGCAGATGAAACTTCTGAGGCTGATGGGTCTGTAATTCATGGGGTCAGAAATAGGGCCTCCCATGTGGAGTGGCATCCCCACAGCAATGTGCCAAACCTCAGGGATAAAACCTGTAGCTAAACTAATGTTAAACCATTTGAGGGGTGGCTATACAAGGACATGCTTACTACTCTTTAATGAACAAGCATGTATATTGTCAGGCCCTATGGAATAAGTATTTTTGGACTTCAAAAACATCTTCAGTACATGCTCCTTTGTGATAATAGGGTGCTTGTGAGATTTAGGGATGAAGTCTCTGTGGTAAAATTAGCACTGAATTTGCTTGTCAGCATATTGGCAATATCCATTGGATAGGAATAGGTGATGTTAGGTTGAATACGTTCAGGGAAATGTTGGGAGTTACTGATGTCAGGGCCTGATGTGCCGGGCATATGTTTGACAACAGAGAATGGGTAGATCCTACAAACATGTTCTCTGTTCATGTGATATGTTATGCCAGCATATAAATAGAAAACATGTCAATTAATATGTGGTGGTATCACATGGTTGCCATGTATTTTGTACAATGCACATTTTGTCAACAAGTGTTAGGGATGGTGTATAATGCCGAATGTATGGATAGCCGAACGTCTAAAATGTTGATAGTATGTTTTGCCAAGACAGGTGAGTGGGGTTTGGAAGGGTAAGAATGTTAGAGTGTGTGTTTCAGTGTTAGCGTTCGGGTCAGGGATAGCTGAGGGGATACATTTTATATGTTTGTGAGCGAGTTTATGTACTTTAGTGTTAGGGTCAGGGTTGGGTAAGGGGATAGATGTAGTGTTGGTAGTGTGTGCTTGTACATGTTTGTGTATCTGAGTCTGTCATGTGTAGTGGCAGTGTTACGAGAAAGTTTATTAATGTAAGGTGCTGGGTTAGGGAGGAGGAAGGGGCAGTGTTAGGGTTAGCACCCATTTCTAAGGTAGTGCTGAAAAAAAATTAATAAAAAAGACAGGCATTATAAATTAAATGTCCTGCAAGGGCCCTTTTAATTCTGTAAAAAGTAAAGTGCAATGATCTATTATGTGATCTTACTGTATATTGAAAGTACTTTTTCTGGCCTGTTGTTCTTGCTATTATAGAAGATCAAGGTGTTGTCTGTTCAGCTCACTGTAGTGGTAGTGATTTCCCTGTTTACTCACTGTAGTGGTACCCATACTGCTCAACAGAGGGGTTAATGTCGGTCACCACTGTGGCAAAGCTGTGCCAGGCATCCACCTTATACACAGGAACCTCATAGGAGTCCCTCAGTAGTTGCTACTAGTGGTTGCTTTACATAAGGTGCAGAAATATTTCTGATGCCTTAGAGTACCATCTGGGAGCAGTACCACCCTCCATGCTTTCTGAAGCCATAGCCATTTATCAGGTCACAATCTAGAGGAATATGGTAGCAGAATCCTGTCTACATATGCTGCTGCTGTCAACACATGATGTTTAACATTGAACAGCTTGTTAGGAAGAAATGTTATGCTTCCAGCATATTATAGCATGTAAATATGTAGAATGGCAGGGTGGTGCTTAAATGTGAACTATAGCATGTACTGGTTATCTCAGTATCACAGTAACCACAGTTGTTCCTATTTATGTACCTTAATTCTTCTGTATGTCACAATCATACAATAGTTGTACACACATTTTTGCCAGGGAAAGTAACACACCCATGTATGCAGACTACACTTTGAAGGTTCTCATGTTAGACCACAATGTGGAATGTGCTTTGTTGCTCTAATTCATGTGCATTGCAGAAAATATGTGATTCAGAGTCAAGTTACTCTAAACAGGCTCTTTAGAATAATGATTACACTAAGAGAAAGTTACAGCTGTGCAGAGGACATTAGTCAGTGTAAGGCTATAGAACAATGCATGTTTGATGAGGTAACAGTCTCACAGCAGTTGTAGCCTTTTCTGGTTGAAGCAGGTACTTATAACTTGCATTTATTAGGAAAGTCATTGCAATGGAGATTGTAGTCTACAGGCCTCCAAGATGTGATCACTCAGAGCAGTATATTGACTTACCTTTTTGAACTACCTCCTATGAGGGACTGTGGCTGTGGGTATGCAAGTTACAAGTCCCACCTCCAACCAGACAAAGCTACAGAAGAGAGGAGAGGGGGTCTAAATTACCGATGACTAAGTTTGTTAGCATGTTAATGTTCCATAGAAGGTTGCTGCAAAGGCAATGCAATGTCTTTTTCAGGGTCTAATGGGGGAGGGTGATGATCATTAAGCCTCTCTATCATTTATGGGCTGCATCTTTCAAACTCTGAACCATGGTGCTCTATTTCTGGATTGGAATTTTGGGAGTGGGGGATGGGCGTCTACACATATCCATGTATGAAACCTCATGTTGATAATACTTGGATATCACATTAACATCTTGATATATAGCTTGCAGTGGTCCTTGACCCACTGCCTACTGTTTGACTACACATATATTTAGGATAGGAAACATATAAAAGCTTTGTGCAGTCTAGTGGCAGACATGTTATAGTTGACATTCATGGTGTATGTCACTGGAAGGTTGGTTCACATACAATGGCAGTTAATTTCACTTCTGATCTCTGTAGCACTTTTGCAGTTAAGGGATCGACAGGGTGCACTGAAACCTTCTTGCAACTATCTACACATTGAGTAGAGCTGTTTTGTGCCATAGAGACATAGAACACCACCTGTTTGAGATATACCTGTGCTTCTGCATGGTTTCCTATGCAGGGTAATGCAGCCTCCTGGACTGAGTGAATGCAACATCTAATGCCATTCCATACTGACTCCCCTGCATTTCTGCTGAAGAAGCCCACCATAGGAGGGAGACAACATGGTCCAGGTCCCTTGAAGTCACCACCACCACATTTCTACCTAGTGCTGAGGGCATTGTGGGGTGCCTTTGGTGTGGATGTTAATAGAGCATTTGTGCTGAGACCACCCATAGCATGTTACATTGTTCATGCTCATGCAACACTCTCTGTCCTCTGTGCATGCATTGGATTGTGTCTTTGACATTCCCTGAGGAAGGTGTCCCCATGTAGACATCTGCATTCAGTGTGCAAATCTACTGTGAATGCTTTAGATATGCTCATTAAATGTCAGTACAGTTCTGTATCTTCTGCTGGAGCTGTATTCATGCACCCTGACACCTACTCTGCCCATGTACACTACACTAGAAACACCACCCTCTCCATGGCCAGTCTTCTTGGTTCCTCACATTCACCAAACCAAAAGCCACCCCCCCACACACACACGCACACACACACACAGCATTATCCTACCCTCCCTTACACATTGTTGACAGCTGTCACTGTGGCATGCTTAACTTTGCATATGATGACCACTGTGTCCTACCCTCAGTAATTTGTTACCTGGGTAGCTGGTCTCTGATGAACAGTGTAGCCAGTCCATTCAACGTATAGCATAATCTAGTTGCAATATTACATGAGTCACTGTTACTGTTATATGTTATGTAATATTTAGTCTGGCCCATAGCTGTGAAGCAGATACTGCCTCTTGTTAAGGTCATTGGTGTACCACGTCTGCCTCCATCCTACATGGTCATCCCCTACAGCTTGCTCATCTATGGGCTGCTCAACAGGCACCTTCTCTGCCTCTGACTCTGCAACTTCCTTTTTCCGAATGTCTCTCCTTCCCTTACTGTATTGGTTTGTCTACTAACCTTTTGAGTAATTATTGCACACAATACTTATACGTTTTATTATATGTTTTGAGGCTGTACTGCAAAGCATCATTAGAGAGATCTAAAGAGAGGAAGAATGACTTTAACAGTCTGAACACAAATTCAACACTGATTTGGGTCTGTGACAGTGATTTTGTATGTATTCTCTCCCATGGACTGTGGTTTTCTTATTATGTCATTAAGCATGAGAACAGGGCATATCCATCTTCACCAATGAGATAACACATGAAAAACTAACCTGCGTAAATCTTTGATATAAATTTCATGTGTGCCAGATGTGAGTATTGTGGGCAAAATCTGAGTGGCTCAATGACAAATTATATATTATACCTGTGCATTGCATTTGATAAAGTGAACTCCCTTACAGTTAATGTAACATTGTCAATGTTCTTCAGGTTGACCATTCATGGCAATGTTCCCCGGACCTCAAGGAAATAGGATAATTCATCGAAAGCCCACATGGTATACTTTTCTGCTCTATGATGTGTGGAAGCCACGTATGTTCCTCCACATGCTGTAGCATGGCATTGAGGGACTGCTGGAGTATCAGTGTGGAAGCCATGTATGTTCCTCCACATGCTGTAGCATGGCATTGAGGGACTGGTGGAGTATTAGTGTGGAAGCCACATATGTTCCTCCACATGCTGTAGCATAACATTGAGGGACTGCTGGAGTATCAGTGTGGAAACCACGTATGTTCCTCCATGTACTGTAGCATGGCATTGAGGGACTGGTGGAGTATCAGTGAGGCAGATGTCAGGGGTACCACTACTGTCCCTATCATTGGTCACTGCAAGGTCTCTGTAACAAATATTTTGAAAGTTGAACATGCCTCAGTGTCTACAGGGATAAGTATCCATGCAGTCATGCTAAGTACATCTCCAAATCATTCTCCATCTAACGTGTGACCTCTCATCATGTAGTTTCACCTACGCTGACCCAGTATGTGTTTCTGAATCACAGGGAACATTTCAACAAGCTTCTTTACATAATATTCAGTCATGTCTTCTAACTTATTAATCTATTAGCACACTCACTTGTAAAAGTTAACATAAAAAAATCATTTCCATTCTCATATCTTCTTTTCTTTGTATTACTGCAAAAGGGGGAAAATCATCTTCATGTCCTGCAACCTAAAACTGTTGTTTCCATAACAGTTGTCATCTGACAATAACTGCTTTGGTGTCAAAGAATTTTGTTTATCCAGCAAGAGGATAAACACATTGTGAGAGATTGCATCATTTGCCATGCGTATGTAAAGGCTAGATTTGTCCTACAGGATAATAGCATATTCATTAATTCAACGAACTCTAGAGTGGTAGCATTTTTTTTTTGTTTCTTGGAAAAGTGTGTGTTTATGTCTTGACTGATGATGCCCTGTATGACTGTTTTAGGTACCCTATTACATATTATCACAAACCTGTCTCACAGCCTGCATGTGTGTGTCTTCAGTGTCAGTATCTTACATACCCTGAATGCATACTGCATTTTTGTTGCACATTGCTGCAGAAAGTAGACTATGTTTCATCTGATCTGCATGAATTTTCTTTACCATAAACAGTGTAATGCAAGTATTTCTGTTCAAGATAGCTAGTTGTTTTAGTAGAGTTTCCAATGCCAACAATGTCACTGTCTGTAACAACTTACACTATTTTTATCACACAGTTCAACCATACTTGGAAACTGGCTTATGTTTGTTTGTCAGACTACGGACATGAACATGTATGTATATTTGCTCAACATGCTATTTGTATGCAACATTTCCTATACAGAGCATGCCATTATTTTGTACTTTGCATTAGTATCACTGCTTTCCCTTTAATCTAAAACATTTCAGATTGAAAGTCACTGTTTCTCTTATTCACAGCATGGGCTTAATGCACACATTTACTCTGACCATCACTGAATGCTCTGAGACAACATGTAACTCATATTGTAATCACAAAATGTATTTTAATAGTATCCATAAACTTTCCTGATTGTTTTGCTGTTAATTATTAGTATTCTGCTGCTGCCCTTGTTTCTATTTCTTACATACTTTGTTAAAATGATTATTAACATTAAAAAGCCAACAGCTTTGATGAAATACTTTAAGCATGCCTTTTCCCACCTATAGCCACATCCTGGGCATAGGGTATGGCTGCTCACTGTTTGTTATCAGGGAACATCATCAATGTTGTTTATTGGCTTCAATAATTTTGAAGGGTAGGACTTTCCTAACATTGTTTTCATTCACCACAAATATGCTGCTTTTGGTGTAATAGAAACAAACAAAACTAACTGATTTGTCCTTGTCATTCATATTCTGGGTACTTTCCATTTACTTAGTAATGCTAGAAAACATACTTTTTAGTTAAAATGTAATAGATGTGTTTACACTTAGTTGCTGTGTGGGGTTTAAACTATTGAGACAGCTTGCTGCATTTGTAACAAGCAATTTGCCAGAAATTAAAATTTAAAAAAATATATATTTTATTTTAGGCTAGTGGAGTATAAACTGTAGCAACTGCTTGCTACATTTGTAGCAAGCAGTCTGCTACAATTTTAAAGTGAAAGATTTTTCTTTTTATTAAAACCAAATGTGATGAAGGAGAAGAGGTAGGGGCAGGGTGAAAAAACAGGACCTGATTGGCTCCTGCATTTCAGTAACCCCAGGTATCTGATCATGGACTTGTTTTGATCTTCCACTCAATGTACATACATCAATGACTTTCTGTATTGTAAAACAGCAGCTTCTTTCAGTAGTCTGTTCCTTAGCTGATCATTGATTCTATAGACAACTTTGTTTGCTGTAAGTGAATAAGCAAAATCATCAAATCCAATTTTGCATTCTATGTTTAAGGTAAGTAATATCTGCCTGCCTGTCTCATGAACGTCTTAACTTTTTGAGAAAAAAAAACACATATAAGTATGCAGTGTTGGTTCTGTCTTCCTTGCTAAAAGTATTTGATTTCTCACCTGCAACTTGAAAAAATATGACACATTGGGCTTGCTCCCAGGTACTCTCACATTGATATGCAGCTCAAAATGTTGATTCCAGGATTTTCAGATTTTGAGAGGCTTGCCTACTGTATCAGAGTTGTTGGCAGTTGTAGAGCCATCATTTCAAACCAAAAACTGAGGAAATGAAACAAAAAAAAAGATGGTGGTGATCCAGTGAGGTATGGAAAGGAGAAAATGGCTAGACTAAGATTCATAACTGAACTGTGTGAGATTCAAATCCTTGAAATGCAAATGTATCAGAATGTGACAAATTAAACTAGTGACAGAGTAAGGCAGTCTTCTAACATCTTTGTCACCCTTGCTGCTGATCTATCTTTATGTCATTTTCAGTAAAGGCCCTAAGTAAAAATCATAACACAGCAGTCTGATTTAGCAAGCCCAAAAGTCAGAGAAAACAAAAAAAATGCAATTTACACTTTTGCTGAAGTGCTTTTTCTTTTAATACTCTGTACACTTGGACGTAGAGGAGCAAAATATCCAGTTTCAAGATGTCTAGTTAAGAGGCACTCATAGAACCTGCTCACACTTCAGGGGTTTACTGAAAACTGGCTCAATACTAAAGGTCACATGACTCAAGCCCAGTTATGCCACTGCCTCAAGGTATACTGTAGTGCTCATATGCACTATATGTAAGCTACACATCCAGAAAAAAATTAATAAATGCAATTTGCCAGTCCTTAGAATCATGCTCACCTTTTAAACTGTCCTGTTAATGTATCTATTGAGTTTCTTCAGTGGTTGTCTATATATAGAACATTTAACAGTACTATTATTTAAAGACTTCTGATTTTTTTGGGACAGGTCCTATACTGCAGCTTTTCCTAACAACACTATTTCACTACTCTGTAAAGAAATTAAAGTAGTTAATTTGCATTTCAAATTTCTGCCCATTTGTGAGAGATGTATTTATACAATGTCACTAGAGGCAAAGCTCTCATGTAAAAGAACTCCTAATGTCAGTAAGGTTGTTAGTAGTACACATGCTGCATCTATCACACACAATTCAAAGCAGACACATTGACCCGCATATGCAGCGTCATTTAAATGTAACCTTCCTAAACCCCAAAGACCTCCTAGATGAGGTACACATAACAAATACACTCAGCAGCCCTGAATGCAGTCTTTCAAAACAGCACCCACATCAACACATACAGCTACATCTCATGGAACCACTATTTCTAAGCTCATAAGGCAAGTCACCACACAATCCAACATTCTAGTCATTGGAGACTCCATAGTGAGACACACATTGATGTCCTTCTCACCAGGCTGAGTAATGAGAAAGTCACTGTCAGTTGCTTATCAGGGGTCAGGATCCAGCACATTACACATGCACTCAAGTCATTGGACTACAACTACCAGTATGATATAGTCATAGTCCATGCGGATGTGAATGAACTGAGATGTACCTCCCTAGACTATATTAAGAGTGACATCATGGAACTCTCAGAATATGTGCCCCAGGTTGGTATGAACCTAGCATTGAGCAACATTTTATATTCTCCAAGGATGATGCAGCAATACGAACAAAAAATGACTGACTTTAATAATTGGCTCAGTTTCTGGTGTCATTCTAAGGGGGTGCAATATTTACCAGCATGGAAGGAGATGGTCAACAGACCACACTGCTTTGCCATGGATGGTCTGCACCTCCCCCCAGGCCTTCGAATATTAGCTAAATCATTGCCCCCCCTCCCCCATAGTGCCTTTTTTAGGCACTGCCTGACTGAAAGTACTTCCAACATAGCAAATCAAAACCAAGAACATCTAAAGGTGTTACCGCTCAAGGTTAGGAGTCTAAACAAAAAACTCCACTTCCTAGAAGCTCTCTTCACCCTAGAAAATGCTGATGCCTGTGCGGTCATGGAGACATGGTTTAAAGCTGTGGAGAACACAGCAACAGTGCCAGGTTATAATATCTTCCCCACATTTAGACCACCTAGTTCACATAGGGACTAAAGGTGGAGGTGTCTTGATTTACATCAAAAATAAAAAGACTTCAAGTCTGGTCCAACAGGACAATGCACTTAAGCTTCTCCAAATTCAAATCACCATAGGCAAAATCCCATTCCACTTCCTTGCAAGCCATAGGTTCCCCTCTATGACCCAGTAAACCCATACCACATATTTAAACTTATTGGAAACAATCACCACTAAACCTAATGTCATATTCATGGGCAACTTTAATTACCCCACTATTAACTGGTAATTATATATGATACCAAATATACAAGCAGAGAAATTCTTAGATTTTGTAAATACAAACTCCATGTACTACATTACCAGTACACTGACCAGGGGTGCAACCATACTGGATCTGGCCCTCAGTAATAAGGGAGAGTGCTGGACACCCCCCTAGTGTAATGTCTTCTCCGGTAGGGTCAGACCACAAAATTATCTACTTTGAAGCAAAAATAAAACCTGGAATAACAGCTAACCTTGGAATATTCAGGAACTACTCTAAGGCTAACTTCCTACTATGAAGTGATAAACTGCCAAATTTCAAGCCCCCATTTATCCTGAGACCACTACTGCCTACAGATAATTGCTCACAGAAACCATATACAAGTATGTTTATAGCTGCACAGAGGTAGCTCTACCAATCAGGAAGAAGTACAGAACTATCTCAAAAAACAAGCCACTCTGGTGGACTCACAGCATCAATAGACTGTATAATAGAATGAAGAAAATCATGGTAAAAATTAGGAGGTGCAGCACTAAGCAGGATATAAGCACTCTCATGAAACTAAACAAACAACTCAGAGGACAAATAAAGTCTACCAAAGCTAAATTTAAAATAAATTTGGCCTTTCAGGCCAAGGACAAACACAAGGCATTCTTTAGCTATGTCCACAATCACAAAGACAATACAGTGTGCTGAGCTCATTGTTAATGCAGCCACTGATACTGAGCCAGAATATATAGCAAACCTGGCTGACAAATTCAGCTCCAACTTTACCCCTCTCTCCCCATCAACCTTCTTGCAGGAAATACCATCAAATATAACTCCCTCTGTTATCACTAGGGAACAGCTCCCTAATGCTCTCTCCAAGGCCAAGAACACTGCATCACTGGGCCCAGACAATATCCCAGGATGCCTTCTAAATAGCATAAAATATGACCTATCAAGCCCTCTGGAATTGCTGTTTAACTGTAGCCTCCAAGCTTCATGCCTCATGAATGGAGAACAGCAACAGTCATCCCTTTGCACAAAGGTGGTCCATCTACAGACCCTGGAAACTACAGACCCATAAGCACATCTGTCAACCTGGAAACTTCAAAAATCTGGACAAATGCCCATAAAAATAGGTACAAGTGGCCAAAAGTCTGGATGCTAATTAACATAAAATTTGCATAGATATTTATGTAACCCCCCCACCCACTCCAATGGAATTGTTGTATGCCAACATTCAAACACAAATTGAAGAACAGACAAAATATCCAACAACACAAAATATAACCAGAACAATAATGTTTTATTTATATTAACATTTGAACTTGTATAAAACTAAAATGCATTTTTTATAAAAATAAAATTAACTGCTACACTAATAGTGAATAATAAAATATAACCAGAAAAAATAGTATTTTATCTGTATTAACATCTGAGCTTGTATAAAACTTTGAACTTGTATAAAACTAAAGCACGTTCTATACAATTATGTTCCCAGTCAGTCATTGTGATCCAGTGACCAAAAACTCCTATCTGTCTGCAAACCTAGCAAATATGCTGGGCATTGTTTGTGCTCATACAAGGTTGCTATTTTTGTCTCCCCCCCCCCCAAACTATTTAAGGCTTTATCCACATGTCTTGTGTTAGGAAGTTGAGAGATATGAGGCTAACACAAAACCTTTTATTCTAACATCATTCTAAGTTTAAAAGAACAATATTTAAAATCTGATAAGAGAATTATTCTCTCAGTAGAACAGAAGCTCTTTTTGACTTCCACTTTGATATAATATTAAACTATTACAATGGACGTGCAGGGGCGTGCACGAGCGCTCCTGCTCTAGTCCTGCACAGACTAAGCCCCTGTATGCAAATTACCCCATGTGCAGGAGAAATCCATGCAAATGAGGTGAATTTGTGATCCAGGAAGCTTGAAACTGGCCGTGCAGGACTAGTGCAATCTGCAGAAATGTACTCGGATAGTAACCAAGTACATTTCTGCAAAATCCAAAATGGAGCTGTGACAGCTCCAAATAAAGGATGCATATCAGTCAGGAAGCATGCCAGTGGCCAAGTATAAGGCCATTTCCATTGCAAACAGCCCAAAAAATTAAAAAAAACAACTTTTAAATTTTTTTTTTGCCAATCTCGGCTGTTTAAGCCTAGGGCAGTGGCGTGCAAACGGGATCGGGGGGGGGGGGGATAATAAAATATACCTAAAATATGCATTCTAACTAAAATCACTATTTTGCCATGAAAGTCAATGGCAGGCAGAAGACAACATGGCCAGTGAGTAGTGGTTGCTAAGGGGGGAGGCTCAGTGTGAGACATGTAACTATGCATTATTAGGCAATCCTATGCAAATGAGGGGAATGATAGTGAATCCCAGTTTTTCCCAGCATGCTAGTCAGGTCCCAACAGTGTAAGAGTAGGAATAGCTTGGTGCAAGCCTAGGAGTTAGCTGACATCATGGGGGGGAGATGTCAGCCATACTACAAGCAGATTGGAGCCCTGTGGCTTGGGTTTTCTCCTAGCTTAGCACAGCTAAGCTAGGGGGTGTGTTTGAATCTGCCTAGCACTCTTTACATTGCCTAAGCAGGTATGCGCGCCTCGCACCGGATTTTAAAGGAAGAAAAAGAAAGTTAAACCAGGAAGTAGCAGCACTGTGCACATTTGAGCACTCTGTGCGGCGTGCTCCTGGGCTTAAACAGGAAGGCAATGGGAAGGGAAAACAGCAGTAGAAGGTAATCCAGGAGAACTAGCATAGCTGGTAGGTGAAATGTATCAGAATCAGCCAATTACACAGGCAGCAGACCAGCCCAGCCCAGAACAGTACTATAACCTATGCAAATACCTTCCCCTCTGGTTTTTACCACACTCTACACCACCAGAGTATACAAGCGATGAACATTTAACAAACAAAACTACAAAATGAGAGGGACTGCAACAGGCAACATAGAACAATATGGGCAAGAGGCTGAGGGTGGTGAGGATGTGAATGCTGCCGATCAACCCACAGTGAGGAGACGGAGAAGAGTGTGCAGACCCAGGGTAACCTACTAGTGGCTACATGAGCTAGAGATAGTGCAGCACTATAGGGTGGACATGGACCTCCTACAGCAAATTGTTGAGCTGTGCTGGCCATGCCTGACACAACGAACTGACTGAGGGGAACCCATCCCAATGGATACCAAGGTATGTGTAGGCCTAAGAATACTAGCCACAGGTACCTCCCAAAGCTCAACTGGGGATATCATGGGGATCTCACAGGCATCAGCATCCAGAGTATTCCACCAGTTTCTGGATGCCATGGCAGCACATGCCAGTGAGCACATATATTTCCTCAACACCCATGAGGTGTTGGCCAGCCATATGCGTCTCTTCCACCAAATAGCAGAATACCCTGAGGTAGTGGATGCTATAGACTTCATGCACATATGCATAAAAGTACCACCTGGTGATCAGGGTAGGGCCTACATCAACCGCAGTGGCCTCCCCTCCATTAACTGCCAGGTTGTATGCAATGCCCAAGGTATTATAATGCATGTCTGTGCTGGCTGCCCTGGAAGCTATCACAATTCCCACATTTGGCATCTGATGCAGCTGTACCAGAGATTTGCCAGTGGGGACATCCCCTATGGTCACCTAGTGGGGGATGCTGGTTACACACTGGAGCCGTGGCTGATGACACCCATCAGAAATGCACACACACCTGAGCAAGAACGCCATAATGAGGCACATGCACAGACCAGACTTATAATAAAGCATGTGTTTGGGATGCTCACGTCATGGTTCCATTGTCCGGACACATCCAATGGAGCCTTGCAGCACTCACCAGTTACATGTACCCAAATTGTTATGGTATGTACCATGCTACACAATGTGATCCTGCAGAAACAACTGCAGCAGGAACAGCATGGGGCAGGGCCACACAGCCCCTCACCATTGCCAAGGCCTGCACAGGCACAGAGTGACTCAGAGTAGGAACAACCTGAGCCTGCCAAGGTAGGCAGATGGAGGCATGCCCAGTATGCACAGGCCATGGCAAAGAGACAACGCATAGCACATACACTGACAGAGAAGGGACCCAGGTAATGACACCTCTCTCTGACTCGCACATTCAGTAAAATGGATGTCAAACATGACACTACCTGTGCTCAACCATGTATAGGGAGTGTACTATATGCATGCAACATAGACAGCCCTCTAGCACCATCTGCAATCCTGGCACACCCACAAGGTAAGTCAATCAACCTACCAATTGCCAAATGGAGGAGAATGTGTCGTTACCTGTATCTATGGATGTGAGCATGCAAGGGAACTGGGTGGCTGAATGTTATGGCAGCAGAAAGTAGACACCCATAGTGGCACCATGACATCTGTAACACATACTGGAGTCACCAGAGTAGCCAGTAATACACAGGGTGATAAAACCCACTGCAGGAAATGTGCTGGGCGACATGTGTGTCCATATGACTCACACATGCCAGTCAGGGAGGTTCACATACCCAACAACAGTCTCAGCCAGCAGGACAGGTGTAGACAAACCCAAACAGAGCCTGTGCTATGGCCTGTGAATGATGCCTATGGGTAACGTCCCCCCCAGGCCTACACAGAGAGACAGACTACAGCAGGTCAAGCAGTGGGATGTTGGTTCTGAAGGGTAGGAAGTCAGACACTAATATGTAGGGCAACCAAAGCTAAGACCTGTAGTACACTGATATGCCTCTAGTCAGTATGATAGGTTCATAGGTTCATACTAGGCTATCTGCCCTAGGGCATTTATAAGCCTAGTCAGAGTGTGTTTGGCTTTCGCCACCCATTTTAAATTAATTTTGCTATGCCCTTTTTTGAGGTTAGTATACTGTGCCTCTGTTTAACAGTGACACAGAAGTGATACCCGGGGTAAACCTATGATCTCCCATCCACTCATCAAGATTCCTCTTGAAGAGAGTCAATGAGGGACTCTGTCTAACCTGGACTGGGATTTTATTCCAGAGTGAAGGGAGCCTCTGGATTATGAATCTGTCCCTCCAGCATGTCCTATTTATTTCAGTGCTGAGGTTCAAGTCTCTCGAGCGAGTAGCTCGATGGGATTTGGATTTTCTGAGGTGCAGCATGTCCATTAATTCCGGGTTGGACATGGCTTTATACGTCAGACACAGATCGCCTCTGAGCAGGCAGTATGCCACTGAGTAGAGCTGGAGTTTCTTTAACCAGGCAGCATATGGCATCTGTTTGAGCCCTTTGATCCTCTTGGTGAGGTACTTTTGGGGTCTTTCCAGTTGCTGCAGGTGTCTGGTAAGGTACATCCCAAAAGGGGCATTGTACTCAATTATGGGCCTGATGAGGGATGAGTAAAGAGGCATGATGACCTCCCCTGATCTAGATGTGAATCCCTTCATGATTAGGTGGGCTATATAAAATGTTTTTCTAACCACTTTGGCCACGTGGATGTCAAATGAGAGAGTGCTATCAACTTGGGCCCCCAGGTCCCTATGTGGACATGTGGAAACAGACAGGTCTGTCCCTTCCCCCAATCCTGTGTAGAAATGTAGTAACATGTATGAGTAGGTATAATACGAGTGGAGCACAGATGGCCAGAGGTGGCCAAGGTAGCAGGATAGGGTGTAGCATTTGCACAATATGCAGGTCTGTGTGTGTTAGGATGGTGTGTGTTTCATAATGTGTGAGAATGGTCAGTATGTATGCATGTTGAGGTAAAACTTGGTGGCCATTGCCCATTACTGTTGATAACAGGGACAAGCCCTCATAACTGCAGTGCCAAAGACAATCCCCACCAGTATAACAGATGCTAGCAGTAAGCCACTGTAAATGTATGGTGGTAATATGTGTCACCATCTGAAAGACTGACATGGCATGGCTGTTGGGCTAGATATACAATCAGTACACAGGGGAAAGTACCCCAGACATACAGTATATTGTGTCACTGTGAAATGGTGACACCCTTGGATTTGTACATATAGGTATGCATCACAGTAACAGGACCTGTAGTAAGAGATACCGGTGATGTCTGCCTGAACACCTGCAGATCACAAAGGAGGTAGGACTGATATATTGGGAATCAGCTGATGTACCTGCACATGCCAGCATAACTGTAATGCCCCATACATGTCTGTGTGTCAGATGCAAGTAGTGTTCATAGCACACATGCACCCAGCCATGCAAACACCACCCACAGGCACCTCTGTGGCAATATCCCTGCTGCAGGGAATTGGTACAGTACGACCCCATCTGTATATGGCGATATCGGAAGACTGCAGCATGCAGTGCAAGTGTCCCATGCAGGTGTGTCCCTAGCTGTAGGTAGCACCCTGCCAACATCCACATCACCTGATCAAGACTGACAGAAGGTATTTGCATGAACACCTATCACAACTACCCTGTCACCCAGGGGAATATACTGTATGGTGGTTTGGGACCATAGGACTGACAGAATGCAATGGTTTGCCACATCTGGCCTGCATCAACACATAATGCCCCACAGGTGCCTGCCAAAAGCCCGTGTCCCACATGTACTGCCAATGCATGTTATGTCATGGACACCCAAATAACAAGATAACGCACTCCATGTAAGCCATATGCAAGGCCATGTGGACAAACCACAGTAACATGTCCACCATGTCTCACTGCATGAACTGTGGACCAACATTAACACACGCCTGTGATGTGGTGATACCCATAGGGAAAATATAAGAAAATGTATGCATAATGTATGCAAGAGGTTAGAATAACAGAGGGGGTTGTGGGAGCATGGGCAGCATGAAATGTGCAGGGTCCAACACCAAGCTGTGTGTACACTATCCCTGGCTGCAAACACATAAATGGGTGGCTGCACACCTGCCCGTACAACACAATAGAGTAAATGATCTGAGCCATGGCCCCTGTCTTTGGCTAACATATGCAAATCTGTAAAGCTGTGAGGTATTGCCACAGCAAGTTAAGGCCATACTGCCATGTTGATGGGCGGACAAGTATGGGATCCTCTGCCAGCACTGTACCAAGGTGCTGAACTGGATACACAAACCTAGCACCAAGTGTCTGCAGCTCCCCCTCCAGAATGGCATAACCTACCATGAATACGTAGGTGTCTGCCCACAATACCGGACACAGCTGCAGTCACCCTTGTCCCCCAAGTCATCACTGTGAGCAAGAATCTCCACCTGACAGTACATGAGGACAGAAAACTTCACTGTGTATAACAGTACACATGTCTGAATATCTCTGCTAAAAGCAGTACCATGCAGCTGAAGCAACACAGACACAATCACCTACAGTACACACTATCCCCTGCACAGTTTGTCCCCATATTGCCAAATGATTGACAGATACCCTGCAGAAACAGTATGCTATCTGTGGGTGTACAACACAAAGGTCTGCACTGCAGTACAAACTACCTGGAATCGATCTACACACTCAATACAGAAGGGCATACTGGGCATGCTCACACACTTAGAGAAATGAAGGCCATGTCTGCAAACAACAATGGACCAGACATATCTGGCATTTGCAGATGTTAGTGCAGACACTCCTCAGTATGCAGCACTCATGCTTTGCACACACACTGGATAGGAATACAGGCGTATATCCAAGGACAACACACTATAATAAGCCAAAAGTAGATGTACACAGATGTATGGAAGAGAGTGACTGTCACAAGGGGCCATCCATTATGAGGCCTGTTCCACCCAGCAAACAGCCAAATGGCTACAACCACAAGAAGTTTGGATGTCACTCACTGTAGGCCTTAGCCACTCATATCTGTCAGCATGACGGACTATGTGGTGCAAGTGCTAGCTGTGCAACATGATTGTACAAGGAATTAGTCATCTAGAAGCTGTATACCTGTACCTGTGGAATATAACCCTGGATGTGCCTGCTTGTGGTATGTCAACCTATAGATGAATGGGTTATACCCATGCACACACACTGCCCTCCCCATAGCCATACTATGACAAGCCTTGTGAGGTCACCCACTTTGAAATGCACTCTTGTGAAAGGTGTGGGCCAGTAGTCTCCATGGCACTTCCTATAACTGTGTACTGCTGTAGTCTGATAAACTAGTCAGGTAGGAGTTCTAATCCCAGACATGGCAACTGTGTGTGTGTGTGTGTGTGTGTGTGTGTGTGTGTGTGTGTGTGTGTGTGTGTGTGTGTGTGTGTGTGTGTGTGTGTGTGTGTCTTTGTCTGTGTAGAGAGCGATGCTTTTTAGGCTAGTCACACTCATTACAATTCAAATGCCCTACTTTGTCAAGGCTGCTGATGTCACACACTGTGAAATACCTTTTGGAAAACTGTGGTCCAGCAATCTGCATGGTGCGTCCTATACCTGCGTATTGCTGTAGTGTAATAAACTAGTTAGGTAGAAGTTCTAATCTTAGACATGACAACTGTGTGTCTCTCTGTGTGTGTGTGTGTGTGTGTGTGTGTGTGTGTGTGTGTGTGTGTGTGTGTGTGTGTGTGTGTGTGTGTTTGTGTGTGTGTGTCACCGTCTGTGTAGAGAGTCATGCTTTTTAGGTTAGTCGCACTCACTACAATTCAAATGCCCTACTTTGTCAAGGCTGCTGATGTCATACACTGTGAAATACACCTTTTGGAAAGCTGCAGCCCAGTAATCTCTGTGGCACATCCTCTACCTGCGTACTGCTATAGTGTAATAAACTAGTTAAGTAGGAGTTCTATTCCCACACATGGCAACTGTGTGTGTGTGTGTGTGTGTGTGTGTGTGTGTGTGTGTGTGTGTGTGTGTGTGTGTGTGTGTGTGTGTGTGTGTGTGTGTGTGTGTGTGTGTGTGTGCGTGTGTGTGTGTGTGCATGTGTGCATGTTCGTGTGTTTGTGTGTGTGTGCATGTGTGTGCGTGTTCGTGTGTGTGTGTTTGTGCGTGTGTGCGTGTGTGTGTCTGTCTGTCACTGTCTGTGTAGAGAGCAATGTTTTTTAGGGTAGTCACACTCATTACAATCCAAATGCCCTACTTTGTCAAGGCTGCTGATGCCATACACTGTGAAATACACCTTTCGGAAAGCTGTAGCCCAATAGTCTCCGTGGTGTGTCCTATAAGTGGGTACTGCTGTAGTGTGATAGTGTGATAAACTAGTTAGGTAGGAGTTCTAATCCCAGACATGGCAACTGTGTGTGTGTGTGTGTGTGTGTGTGTGTGTGTGTGTGTGTGTGTGTGTGTGTGTGTGTGTGTGTGCGCGTGTGTGCGTGTGTGTGTGCGTGTGTGTGTGTGCATGTGTGTGCCTGTTTGAGTGTGTGTGTGTCACCATCTGTGTAGAGAGCAATGCTTTTTAGACTAGTCACACTCACTACAATTCAATTGCCCTACTTTGTCAAGGCTGCTGATGTCATACACTGTGAAATACACCTTTTGGAAAGGTGTAGCCCAGTAATCTCCATGGCACATCCTGTAACTGCGTACTGCTGTAGTGTGATTAACTAGTTAGATAGGAGTTCTAATCCCAGACATGGCAAGTGTGTGTGTGCTTCAATATCCATGTAGGGAGCAATGCATTTTAGCCTAGCCACACTCACTACAATTCAAATGGCCTACTTTGGCAATCCTGCTGATGTCATTCATTGTGAAATACACCTTTGGAGAAGGAATACTCCAGTAATCCCCGAGGTGCGTCCTATAACAGCTTCATGCTGTAGTGTTATATAGAACTCCGGTAGAGGTTCTATTCCCACACATGTCTGTTGTGGATGTTTTGCATGTGTTTCGATGTCTGTGTAGGGAGCAATGAATTTTAGCCTAGCCACATTCATTACAATTCAAATGCCTTACTCTGGCAATCCTGCTGATGTCATTCATTGTGAAATACACCTTTGGGGAAGTAGTACTCCAGTAATCCCTGTGATCCGGCCTATAACAGCTTCATGCTGTAGTATGATATAGAACTCTGGTAAGGTTTCTAGTCCCACACATGCTGGTTGTGGATGTTTTCTCTGTGTTTCAGTGTCTGTGTAGGGAGCAATGCATTTTAGCCTAGCCACACTAACTACAAATCAAATGCCCTACTTTGGCAATCCTACTGATGTCATTCATTGTGAAATACAGCTTTGGGGAAGGAGTACTCCAGTAATTCCCGTGGTGTGTCCAATAACAGCTTCATGCTGTAATGTGATATAGAACTCAGTAGGGGTTCTATACCCACACATGTTGGTTGTGGATGTTTTGTGTGTGTTTCAATGTCTGTGCAGGGAGCAATGTATTTTAGCCTAGCCACACTCACTACAGTTTGAATGCCCTACTTTGGCAATCCTGCTGATGTCATCCAATGTGAAATACACCTTTGGGGAATCTCTGCGGTGCATCCTATAATTGCATAGTGTTGTAGTGTAATAAACTAGTTAGGTAGGAGTTCTAATCCCAGACATGGCAGGTGTGTGTGTGTGTGCCTGTGTTTATAACTCATATCCTGTGCGGAGGTGATGGTGAGTGTGTAACAACTGGGTTCAATGTGGAGCGGGTTTTGCAAATTTCTTATATGGTGGCCTTAGTATGTATCACAATGTCCACTGTACAGGGATAACAGATGTGAAATAGCAGAGAGGCTGTGGTGCAAATCCATACCCATACATCTGACATCAAGGCCAGGCAAACAAAGTTAGCAACCATAGTATTACCCAGTGAACACTCTCAACCCATGTCTCATACACACACTCACACACACACACACACACACACACACACACACACACACACACACACACACACACACACACACACACACACACACATTTGCCTAGGCAACAGCCGCTATGTTGGTAGTACCCTGCATATTGCCCACTGATAGTAACTATGGTGTGATTGCAGTGGGCTACAGAGGGCATGGCACCCTGTCCATCTGTCCAAGAGGCATGTACATGCCGACAGTGCATCTTCCCCATGTTCCCCACTGGACACCTGCAACACCTGTGGTGCCATCAAATGTGGCCCACAAAGGACTTACCATGCCTGAAAACATGCCCTGTATGGACAGATGCCACTGACACCAAGGAATGCTGGTATCATGCTATCAATGTAGTTGCAGGGTAAACCTGCTGTCCATTACCAGTTCCCACCACATGAGGCCAGGATTGACACATCTGATGATAATCTGTGTACACAACATGGACCAGACACCCCAGGTTCATAGGTTCATAGGTTCATAGGTTCATACTAGGCTATCTGCCCTGGGGCATTTATAAGCCTAGCCCAATTGTGTTTGGCTTACACCACCCCTTGATTTGAGTATACTTTGCCCTTTTTAAAGTTTAGTTTACTGTGCCTCTGTCTAATAGTGACACAAAAGTAATCCCCGGGACAAACCTACGATCCCCCAAATACTCATCAAGATTCTTCTTGAAGAGAGTCAGTAAGGTGCTTTGCCTAACATGAATTGGAATTCTATTCCAGAGCGAAGGGAGCCTCTGGGTTATGAATCTGTCCCTCCAGCATGTTCTATTTATTTCTGTGCTGAGGTTCAAGTCCCTCTAGTGCGTGGCTCTAAGGGATTTAGATTTACTGAGGTGGAGCATGTCCATTAATTCTGGGTTGGACATAGCTTTATATGTCAGGCATAGATCGCCTCGAAGTAGGTGGTATGCAACTGAGTAGAGCTGGAGTTTTTTAACCGAGCAGCATATGGCATCTGTTTGAGTCCCTTGATCCTCCTGGTGAGGTACTTTTGGGGTCTTTCTAATTGCTGCAGGTGTCGGGTAAGGTACATCCCAAAGGGGGCATTGTATTCTATGATGGGCCTGATGAGGGATGAATAAAGGGGCACGATTACCTCTCTTGATCTAGATGTGAATCCTTTCATGATGAGGTGGGCTATGTAGAAGGTCTTTCTAACCACTTTGGCAATGTGGTGGTCAAAGGAGAGATTGCTATCAACTTGGGTCTCCAGATCCCTAATTACTTTCTCTGTACTTAATGGGTTACCACCTATGTGGTAATTTGTGGGCACATTGTTTTTGCCAAAGGGTATGACTATACACTTTTTGTCATTTAGCTTTAGACCATGGCTCTGGCACCAGTTATCCGTCTCTGCGAGACCTTTTTGGAGGATGTTTGTGTCAGCTGGAGAGTCAATTATGGTGCCCAGTTTGCAGTCATCTGCGAACTTAGTGAGCCATAGTCCTCCCACATTGGCCTGTACCTCAGAAAAGTAAATACCGAACAAGAGAGGTCCCAGGACAGAACCTTGTGGGATGCCACTTGTGACCTGTTTCGAGTCTGTCATGGCTCCAGCAACTCTGACTCTGTGGGTTCTGTCTTTGAGCCAGTTTACAACCCATCTTGTGACATAGGGGTTTATATTTAGGCTGGATAGCTTATCTATGATGCCCGAGTGGGGTATTGTATCAAATGCCTTTGCGAGGTCCAGATAGGCTGTGTGGACTACCTTCCCTTCATCTATGGCCTTGGTGACTGTTTCGAAAAAGTTGACCAGGTTCAAAAGGCAGGATCTACCCTTGACGAAGCCAAATTGGGTAGGATCTAGTGTCTGTAGGTCCCCAATGTCTTTGTTTATGAGTTCCATGATGATCCTCTCCATAGCCTTGCAGACTAGGCTAGTCAGGCTTATGGGGCGATAGTTTCCAGGGTCCGTAGAGGCGCCACATTTGTGGAGTGGGACCACTGTTGCTGTATGCCATTCTTTGGGCACATATCCTGTAGTGAGGCTGAGACTGTACAGCAGTTTTACTTGAGGTATTAGTTCTTCTTGGAGTTCATGTAGGACGCAACCCAGGACGCCATCTGGTCCCATGGAAGCAGTGTTTTTTGCTTTGGAGAGGGCGGTCTTCACCTGAGCATCAGAGATGTTTGGTAGGCTGCACTCTGCCGGGATAGATACTTGCTCTTTTGGGGGGGGGGGTGGAGAAGTTTGCACTGAACCTGTCTGCCAGGATATTGGCGATGTATGTGGGTTCAGTGTATTTTTTGTCATTTAGAATCAACTCAGAACAAGTCTGGGAGTTGCATCCCAGGTTCCTAACATAACTGAAAAAAGCCTTATGATTGTCTTTAGTGTCCTGTGCAATTTTTCTCTCGAAGCTGGCCTTGGAGGATTTTATGAGGAATCGTAATTTTTTGCTAGTACTGATCAGAGATGCCTTCCCTTTTATGGATTTTGCTCTATCATGTAGTAGCTTCCTCCTTCTGTTGTACAGTTTATTTATGGCTGGGGTCCACCAGACTAGACACCTGCCTTTGGATGATTGGGTCTTGATTTTGTTTGGGATAGCATGATCGTATGCATTCCTGGAGATGTCCGTAGAATGTGTTTATATAGGATTCTGCAGTTTGGGCCATAGTTTCCATTGGCCCTGGGGCCTTGAAGGCTTTGAGAAGTGTGAAGTTCACTTTTGAGAAGTTTTTCACTGTGGTTTTCTGGGCTGTGGGTGGGGTCGGGATGTGGATATCCAGTGAAATTAATTTATGGTCTGATCTTACCAATGAGGTATATACTTCTGGTATGGAGCATAGAGTCCCCATGTTGGTAATGATCAGGTCTAGTATGTTTTCCCCTCTTGTGGGAGTGGTGGCTAGTTGTTCCATAGCATTTGAGTTTATAAATTCCAGGAACCTTTGGGCTAAGGTGCTGGGGCTTGAGTAATGCTCCCAGTCTATGTTTGGGTAGTTGAAGTCGCCCAATATAATGGTGTTCGGAGAGATCTTCATGTTCTCCAATGTTTTCAGGAAAGCCGAGTGAGATTCCTGACTTTGAGAGGGTGGTCTGTAGGATGCTATAAACTGAAAAGCAGTCTTGCCTACTGTCAGTTGCACATGGATGGTCTCCGATACTTCGTGCAATGCCACTAACCTGGAGGTGTGGATATCCTTGATAAATATGGAAACTCCCCCTCCTTTTGTGGTTCGGTCCAGGTTTTGGGGCCGAAAAGCATGATATGAAGTATAACCTGGTAGTGCTGGGGTGCTCTCTGGAGCCTTGAACCAGGTTTCTGTCACTGCACAGATATCGATGTTCTCCATACTGAGGAGAGCTTTGAGTGCATGCATCTTGAGGTTAAGACTTCTGGCGTTTAGCAGCATTACCCTTAGTTTCTTGTTCCTTGTGCTGTCTTTGGAGGTGGGTTTGACTTTTGAGCCTTGCCTAAAAAAGGCACTATGGGGGTGGCAAGAGCCTTTGCCAATATCCAAAAGCCCAGGGGTGACAGGTGCAAGCCGTCCCCTAAGCGAAGCAACATGGCTTGTCAAGCATGTCATCCCAGGCTGACAGACACTGGATCCCCTTTGAATGACACCAAAAAATTTAGCCAATTGTTAAAATCGATCATTTTGTCTTTATACTGTGGCATCATTCTAGGTGAGGGTAAGATGCTGCTCAAGGTCAGGGTCATACCGGCCTGGGCTACATGATCAGAGAGCTCCTCTATGTCTCTTTTCATGTAGTCGAGGGAGGTACGTCTCAGGTCATTCACGCCAGCATGTACAATGACTGAGTCATATTTGCATTTGCTTTGGAGTGACCTGAGTGCTTGCGTTATGTGGCGGATCCTAGCACCTGACAGGCAGCTCACTGTGACCTTCTCTTTATTCAGCCTGGTGAGCGGGACATCAGTGTGTCTGACAATAGAGTCACTTATTACAAGAGTATCAGGTGTGTTATTCAGCCTTAAGGGCTGTGACTGCTTGGCACACTGACTTTGTGTGCTATGTGTTGTACGTGTTTTGTTTTGGGGTAGCATTTGCTTGGATGTCTGCTTTGGAGATCTCTGTTGCTTAGGTAGATTTTTATTTAGAGCCTCCGAGTATGTTTCTGTGTTTTTATGTGTTTGGTTCACTGTTGTGGTGGGACTATGTGATACTGGAATTGTGTTGTGTGAGGTTACCTTCTCCTCCTGACTGGTTACACCAGTTTTGAGATGAGAGAGCTCAGCCTCCAGTTTGGCTATATGGTTGCATCTCTCACATATATTTGAACCTGTTTGGAGGAGGAGAGGGTTGTCCGTGTACATGAGACAGTTGTAACATTGCCTCAAAATTCCCAGATTCACCAGCTGGACTGGAGAGGAAACCATTGACTGACATGTCACTGTACATGCATGTGGGAGGTGTGCACATCCCAGACACCGTCCATGTCATGGACTGAGGAGCACATACATGGCAAGCAATGCACAGCATTGGCCACACACAATAGTTACCCAGGTGACTGGATGGTGAATGCAATACCCACCTGGGTGGGCAAATCCAGAAACTACACCCCTGAGCCACCATGCAGACCAGTGTCATGTGGGCTGATGCCAAGGTATACCCATCACCTAGCCTTGTATAGCTGTCTGGCACAGTCGACCAATACACACCCGTGAAGCAATGCACCCATGCATGTCAGTACTGGCGCCCTCTGTGTGTGTGTGTGTGTGTGTGTGTGTGTGTGTGTGTGTGTGTGTGTGTGTGTGTGCATTGTATGATCACATTCACACTCACTACAACCCCCACTGGCATACTAAAGCATGCTGTCCAATGTCAGACACCTCCACATACCCTTTTTCCATATAACCTCTGTATGACCCCTGTGGTGCATGTGATACCTGCACAGTAATGTATTGTGGCAATCTCACTAATGATGAGTTGCATTCCTGGCCCTGCCATGTATGTCAATGTGTGTGCATCCCTGGGTGAGTGTGGCTGTCTTGATACTGGCTCCTGTTCATGCAGACAGGCATGTGTACTATACCTACCATATAGCTACCATATCCCTGTTGCAGATGCCACTCACCATCACATATATGTTTTGAGGGCTCCTCAACATGTAACCTATGTGGCGAATCCGATAACTGCATAGCAATGTGATAGCACTACATAGTCGTCAGGAGTTCGATACCCTGTGCTGGTAGGTGTGTGACACAAACATGCTTAAGTTTTACTCTCCCACCCCTCCCTGACTTTACCTTGCCTCTGTCTGCCTCTCTCACTCCCTTTCTGGTGGATGTGGAGACCTGCACCTACTTTGCTTAGGCAGCAGCATGTGTATTGTAAGTGATGCTCATGATCAGCTGATGGCCTCTGCACGAATTTCAGCCTTCCTCTTGCTGATTGCATGTGGAACAGCTGTGGTAACATTCCCATAGCCAATTGCATGGAAACACACTCCAATATCTTGGAACATCATGTTGATGTTGGGCCTTTTCATGCACTGTGAGCAGGAACTAGATCTGTTGTTAGGCAAACAGCATCACAGATGGATTGGGGATTTACCTCTAACAACATACACTGTGGAAACAGGCCAACACATAGGAGGAGGAAGATGTGCCTGACTTGACTACAGACTGTAAGTGCTGCTATACTGCGATTGGAGTAATGTTGGTTTAACAGGGTGTGTGTGGATATGGCTGTCCTACATGTTTTAATACCTGCCAAGTCATTGCTATGTTTATGAGGAAACCCCCATCTGCAGGGTCATCTGCAGACTGGGCAGTGTGTGGTGCCTTTTGTTTCTTGTGTTACCCACAGAGCACCTATCTGTGAACTGCAGAAGGTAGTGTGAGGATTGCAGTCTGTAGATGGTAACAGCCAAGAGAGTTACTGATTTCATATCCCTCATAGAAAATATGTTGCAACAAACACTGTTAGAACAGTAAATGTATGAGGTTATCACAGGAACATGTCAATATTGGCCCTGTGTTTGTGCCTCCAACCACAGATCTGTCAACCTTCGTACATATGTCATGCAGTAAGAGGTGCGTATGTGCTGTACACCATATTTATTGACATCATATCTGATAACAAGACAGTGAGATATCAGACTGCTACACATGTTATGTATAGTAGGGGTTATATTTGATGACATATACTGGACATTCTGTGGTTGTGTGTACAGTACTGAGGTCAGGGTACTTATGGTGATTGTTGACAGTTTATGTTTTGTTAATTTGTACCTTGGCCTGTGTACAGACTGAGGTAGATGTCATTGCTCTTGGTCCTGTTCTAACTGATGTTACATGCTGCCACTGTATGTTACTCTATTGACTTACATGTTTGTAGGGCCAAACACACACATGTCCCATACCACAGACAGGCATCGGACCACACTGTGTAGTGGCCCAGTATATGTAGGGGTAGTGTGTGAGTGGCACATATGAGGATGGTGTTGAACAGATAGTCCATATACTGTAATATTACTCTAACTTACCATATGTGGCTGTGTTCATATTGGTTGTGGTTATGCACTTTCACACATGTGTCTGTTACTCCGTGCTGTGACATGCCTGTGGAGCCTGCTATATATGCAGGTACATGTGTATTCCCTCATAGGAAATGTAGGCCAGTGTTGAGCCAGTCTGCCTGTAGCCTGCACAGTGCTTTGTTACATGCCTAGCAGCTTAGTGTACTTACCCAGTGAGATGTCATGTCCAGATACTTGCCAGATGTACTGCTGCCAGGCCACCATAACAGTCATGTATGTCAGACAAAGCAGTGAGATGCTGTACAGATGTATGTCAATATCTAGTGGGTAGTATGTGGCCATGGCACCTCTCTACCAGCGGTTATTATATGTCAGGACAGACAGGGGTGTGTGAATGCATAACCTATGGGGGCAAATGTATACCAGTAGTTACGTGTTATACCCATCTACATGGCTGTTAACATCCACATTGTCAGGCTTGGTCCACATGTCTTGCACTACGGGGTTCTGTGTATACCTCTAGACTGTCCAGAGTGTGTCAGACTGTCCACATATATTGGCCATATCTCTGCTGTAGTCCACAGGAACATTACTGTGCTAACAGTGGCACTGTACTATGATGTCCTTAGAATGTCTGTCAGTAGCCAATGGTGCACATGTTAAACGCAGATGTGACCTCCCACACACACAATGTCTGTGAAGACAATCACTATTACAGTAGCAAAAGTCTACAAATATACCTCCAACACATACTTGACATCCCCTTGCACTACGAAGTTGGGACTATTGGGGCTGAGGTAGGGCTCCACTCCATGTTCAGGACATATGGTGAACATATATGTATATCTAATTATCCATGTATCTATATAGATATAAACACATATACATATCGACATACATATATGGATATGTATATGTACACACACACACACACACACATATATATATATATATATATATATATATATATATATAAACACTCAAATATATACATATACAGAGCAATATATGTCTACACATATACAGATAGAGATACATATGCACATATACGTATGGATATCTATATATATATTGACAATAGTAGGTATATCAGAATAGATATGTATGCACATATAGTTGTACATATCTACATATATACTAACATAACTAGGCAGAACTGTACACATAGGATGTGCATACATATATAGCTATATAGACATATATGTATATATACATATATGTATATATATATATATATATACATATATATATATATATACACACATATATATATATATATATATATATATATATATATATATATATATATATATATATATATATATATATATATATAGCTATGTGTGTGTGTCTATATATATATATATATATATATATATATATATATATATATATATATATATATATATATACATATATATATATATATATACATATATGTACATATCTACATATACTAACATAACTAGGCAGAACTGTACACATAGGATGTGCATACATATATAGCTATATAGACATATATGTATATATATATATATATATATATATATATATATATATACATATATATATATACACGTATATATATATATATATATATATATATATATATATATATATATATATATATATATATATATATATATATATATATATATATATATATATATATATATATATATATATATATATATATATATATATATATATATATATATATATATATATATATATATATATATATATATATATATATATATATATATATATATATATATATATATATATATATATATATATAGATATCTATACAAATATTTATATGTACGTACATAGAGATGTACACATGGTCATATATATGTTGCACTATACAGATGTGTATACAGACATATGTATGAGTATACATGTGTATTTACATGTAGACATATATAGTCCTATTATATGTATATAACCATAGTCCTGTCATGTGTAAACCTCACTGTTGTGTATACCCTTTCAGATGTATCTCACCGTATGTATCTGCTATGTGTACATTATGATAAAACAACATATGTGATGCAACAGTCATACTAATAACAAGGACTACACAATTTAGGAAGTAAAGGCAATTGTTCAGTACCAGTCAATATGTGTATTTACAGCTATATTGGTAAAACAACAACTGTCTTCACAGTGGTCATGGTGTAGTGGGTAAGTGTTGTGACTTTAGTGTACAGGGTCTTGGGTTCAAGACCTGCAAGGGCTGTTCATTTTGTTTGCTGGGCAGAACAAGGGCTGTTGGATACAGAGTGGTTAAGGTAGTTTTGAGCAGCTTTAAGCATGTTTGTGTGGATTTGCACGAAGCTAAGCAGTGTTAAGCTATGGGTAAACGTACGGGCGCTTACACAGTGTAGGCTTCGCTTACCAGTGCGCAAATCAGCTCAGCTGTTATATTGCGGCAATGTTGAAACTTGCTAAGCATGGCTTAGCCCTGGTAACCAGGTCACACCACCCAGTCTGATAACATAGCAGGGTAATGACATCTGTAATAAGTGTATGTAATGCCATGTACAATACATGAGCCTATGTGCTGTCATTATGGTAGCAAGGGGTGTGAGTGTCATGTGTGGGACACAGACGTATATGAAGCCTGTACAGCATTGTTATCCATGCAAATGTGTTACATACAGGGGTAGTAGCCCAGGGTACGTGCTGTCACACTGGCATGTAGTGTATCATGGCAGTACTACTATTGACAGTGCTTACCCAGGCAAGAGCAGAGTGCTAAATGTAGTACTGACAACAGGCACACCTACAGGTATAGCTGGACTCTGAGGCCTCCCTGTTGTATCCCTGGTGTGTGTGCTGTGTTGCATTATATACCCCTTATTGAGTAATGATCTGTCATGTGGAATGTAACTGTAGACTACCGTCTGTACAGCACATGTTACTGAGGGCTTCTAACATGTAGTTATGTCATACATATTGCTGTCAGATGTCTATCTGTCAACACACTCATGCTACTGCATAGCTACTTGCCAAGCTGATGACTGTCAGTCCCTGTACAGATGTGTAGATGGCAGGTATCCAGCTGGGATATGTACAGGCAACCCAAGCTTGATTGACACTGACATATCTGCCAGGCTGTGTAAGAAGTGGCCCATATAGGAGAATGTCACCCTATATGCATCACATGCCACAGGTACCTCCACTACACTAGCACAGTCAACTGAACATGTTTGGGTACAGGTCACCATCACAGACAATAACCATGTGTTGTAATGCATGTTGCATTGCATGTCAACTTGATCACCTCAGTGTCCATGTGCAGTAGGCACCTGTAGGATTGGTTGATACATGTCATTCACACCCAGAGGGTCACAAGAGCAGTGTCTGTTGATAGATGCCCTCTGCCAGGCAGGATAACACTGTACACACAACCCCTACACAACCCATCTCCCTTTGACAATAGCTAGGTACACAGCTATGACCACCTGCAGGGATGCACCCCTGTACTGACACATGTGTACATGTGCATGACTGAGTATAGCAGTGTCTGTGTGTTAGCACACATGTACTTGGGAATTCCATGAGGGCCTTCACAACCAATGCAACACTCATTGCCATAGTCAGTTCTGGCTGCTGCTGTATGGGACATTACATGTACCCTGTTAAGCTCCACCCCTTACTGGTTACACGAACCTTGCAGAACCAGCACAACAGTGTTTTACAAATGGGGTGATAGGCATGGGATACGCATTATGTTCTGGCATGTGTGTGTAGGTGTGCATGTCTGTATATCTGTGGAGGACAGCATTCCGAGGCCACATACTCCTATTACAATACCCATTGCCTCACAGTAGTACAGATAGTGTTGTTGCTGCCCATAGGTGAGGCATGACAATGCAACATGCTACTACGCGTGTGGCATGTGCATGAGATGCATATCCCTGTAGTACCACTGTTGGGATATAGTATGGGCTGTATCACAGTCATGGCCAATGTGTGATTGTGGGTATGGCAGAGTGTCATCATGGGGTTCAGGGAGTACAATATCCACTGGGGGATGTGGGTACTGTGTACACTGTCATTACACCAATGTGCACCCAGTATATGTCCCATGTACCACATTATGGTTACCACTGTCACCATCAACCATACAGGTAACTGTTACCACAATCCAAGCCAGGTATGCATGTGATGTGTGCAGCCTACCTGTAACACATTGGACACACGGTCAGGTTAGTTAGCAGTGATAGGCCCTGGTATTTTGTATGTGTGTCTGGATGTTATGTGTCTGTAAATGTGTATATGACGGTATGTCACACTACGTATTCTCCAAATACACCCATCACATCCCCCATTAGCATACTGTACATGTCTGGGGATGTTCTGCATGTAACATGTAACCTGGGACACACCTCACCCTAAATGCTGTGTGGTGTGTGTAATGTAAGCCACACACTTCAGTATCACTACATAGCTAGGTAGGGGTCTACTCCCAGTGTTGTCAAGTAACAGTGTGCATATATGTGGATTGTCAGCTTTACTTCTTACAGACCCTATGTTTTTTAGCAGTACATACATGGGATGATATATCGACAGTTGCAATTGGTGAATGCCTGATGCCTTATTTACAGCTGTCAGCATCAACAGACCATGTATGACCACTCCAATACTCTTACACTGACAACTATCAGAGCATACCGTGGCTATGGCAGGTGTACACACCTTTATTGATTTGATACACACATCCTTATCTGCCATGGGACCACATCACCGCATATCTTAGCAGTACACAAGCCCAATATGTGACATATGTCCTGTACTTAGACACGCAGTGTATACAGATTATGTTAGGTGTCCGGCTGCTGACTGCAATGCATGCATACTGTGTAGGTATATGTGTGCATACCCTTATCATGATGGTTTATCGCACCTCTTGTTGTGTGTACTACAGCAGTCACTACTCCTGGCAGGGGTATACCAGCATGTGCCATCTGCATTTGCCAGTTTATGTTCATTCTGTCCTACAAATGTTCCCGTATTCAGCATGTTTGCAAGGTCTACTCATGTGCACATCCCATGGTGTTCACACACTGCCATCACTATTGCTGTGTGGGTAGGGTTACGGCTGTCACATGTCCTGAACCTGACTATGTGCAGATAGAGCCATTCCTAGCATCCTTAGGATCCCTGCTGCAGTGCACTGGTGTGTGATGCTGAACACCACCTCCTTCAGCCTTTACGCAGATGCATGACAAGCCCTACACATGTGTGTCACTTTGCAGTGTCCCATACACTGAACACCACATGTTGCAGCCTAGACCCAGCTGATAATGTGGACTACTGTAATGCCTTATACCATAGTGTATCTCTGCAGAAGTTGCCATTGTCCTACAGGTATATACATTGGTGTTGCACTGTATATGGATGTTGTTCCGAACATGTCCCTACTGTAGGCCATGTCTACCACCGGACACATTCCACAATGACAGGATGTTAGTTATCATGCAGGGGTCTGACATACCCTTCCAATACCCCATCATGGTCACCCCTGTGAGACAATGCATTTCACAGTAACAATACATGCACATGTACAGCATGCATTCAGGGTAGGTGTGTTAGATGTGCACATAGAATATACAATCGCCATTACATGCCCAGTGTGTTGGCAAGCATCTACATAAAACATACTCACCAGCTACAGGCTGCTGCCTTGGTGGTATCCCGGAGGGACCTAGATAAGAGGGTGAGAGAAGCAATATCAGTGGCCACACCTGTGGCAGTGCTACAGAGTGGGTGCAGCATTACAATACATCAATGGTACATTCCCATGATAGTATCACATCAGGAAATCTGTTTATCACTACAATGCAGCAACACAATATATCTATGACATGTCAGATATGCATGATCTACCTGTATCAATGCGGATGTTTCCACAACAGTGGTCTACTGATGTGCCCTGTGTCCTTACCTGCATGCTCCTTGGCCAGTGTTTGGGTGACACCCACCTCCATGAAGATGTCCAGTAGTTGACAGCTGGCTGGACTGGCAGGTGCCACGAGGTTGACCAGGAGCTCCTCCACATGTGTCAGGGGGGATAGATGGCATAACTCCCCCCTGTGATGAGGTGATCCCCCTGGACTGCAGCAGCACACTGACGGGCATTGAGAAACAGTTCAGTACAATGATGTCGGACCTGCTCATAATGGCGGTTGGGCAGTCTGACATCATTGATCCTGTAGACTAGGTCATTCCACAGGATGGTCTGCTCCTGCTGCTTATGTGCAGCCCTGCCAAACAGCACTGGTAGTGCTGGGTCAAGTGTGATATCACCACATCATTCTCTGCTTGTGAATAGGTGGGCAGCCTCACATGTGACATCTTGGCTGAAAGACATAAAGATGGAAACCGGTCTGAGCAACTCATACAGCAAGGTTACCATAGTTCATAATACACATCTCTGTCACCCCCCCACCATATCAGCTTCAACAAACTGTACACACAACTCATTAGGTATGGCTACAGCTTACCTACCAGTGGGACAGATATTGTATTGTACCACACTTTCTGCTATGTGATGGTAGCCATGTCCCCTGTGTGGACACTATCATTTCTGGCCTGTTACAGACTATTCACCTGCATTCTATTGTCATGGCCACTATGGTTCCACATATGCCAGTGGTATGGCTGCTTTGGAATTGCTGCACATCTGACATTCTGTGTTATTGGGGATATGTATGCATGCTGTTGGACATGTACCAGGATTGTGTAGACTGTTACTACCAACATATGTTCTATAACAGTGACACAATAACATGTATATGTTCTATTGGCCAGCAGAACCACCTCACCAAACCCATATGCCCATGAAACCTGGCCACTTCACATGTGTGTCCCAACCTGGGGCCTCCTCATGTACTGGTCCTGCAGTACCATCAGGTGGAACCAACCCAGGGGATGTTGCCCCCCCCCCTTGGGGCACACACAGACATGTTCCTGTCCCCTGAGATCATGTCTAGAGTCTGTTCCATACTGGGCTCCACAGACACATGTGGGATGTGCTATATCAGTCTGAGGCACCCAGTACACATTCACAGGGCCAACATGCTCCTCCTACTCAGCCTCCAGACGAGGCACCTTCAGGACGTGGACTGCTGTTGTGAGTAGCAGTGGGTGGGAGGCTTGTTCCCATTGTGTTTATATTGGGGCCCATGGGGCATACACATCACAGACCACACACATCATCCAGGATATTTACCCACCACATGTGTCACATACCACCCCTGTAGACTGTCCTCTATATCTACCAACCCTGACCACCTCCACAAGTGTACCTGCCATACTTCCTCATATTCCCATTGCATACTTCACAGACTGGAGCAATGTGGTCCCAACAGGGGACTAACGTGTGACATACCCATCCATGTTGCAAACACTGCCAGCTGTGGATATCTGTGTGTATTGCTATGTGTGCTGGTGCCTCGCATATAGCATGCATCACTGTGGTAGTAATATAGGGGACATGTCTTTACATACATATATGTTTGTGTGTGTGTGTTTGTATACATGTAGACATGTGCATATAGGTATATATCTATATATGTGTAGATATATGTGATGTATACATGTGCACATATATATATGTCTACACATGGGTATCTGTATATTTGTGGACATACATGCTAATATACATATATCTTTACATATTATATATATGACATTTGTACACATATGCATACCTATATGTGGAGTACATTCAGACATCAGCTCCACAATCTCACAACACCTTCCTGCACAGCTGCACTGATCTGCCTTGCTACAACACAGAAAGGTGCCACATATGGACACAGCCTGACATTAGGGGGGTAAATGTAGGACCTGATTGCAGGTAACCCTATTACATATCTATAGCATTCTGGCATGCTACATTACAGATTAACCTGAGTATCCTGCCAGTGGTGGGCCATGGGTCCCATGTGTCCATCATAATGGCATTACTTCCACCACCAGGTATTGGCCATGTAATATACATACTTCCAATTACACAACACACACTATGATGGCTTACATCTTGTCAGTCAGTGCTGACCTGCACAGTTGATGGCTATGGCCCACTACCCACAGGGACAGACATTATTGTCCATAGCAGTTGTTCAGTTGAACATCATCACAACAACAGCTGATGGCACATATAAATCATTCCACATCATCTATCCCATTATTATGGACCAGGTACTACATTCTATTACATGTATATAAACATCACATACCTGTTGTGGGAATGTCTTGATGAATGAATGCTGAATAAATGCCTTTGCCTTACGTTTTTTTTTTGAAGTTTTTTCCTTTCCTTTTTCCTTTCTTTCTATTTCTATTTCTCTCTCTCTCCAGTAAATGGAATGAGCTGCTTTGAATAGATTGCAGCATAGCTTTAGTAGGTAATGCACATGATCAAGTGATGGTCTCTGCACCAGTCAGTGTCCTCCACTTGCTAACTACATGCAGCTTGCTGTGTAGTACTTCCAATTACCACTGTCATGGCAACCACCTACTATAAATACCTACATCATGTGGGTGTGGTCCTTTAACCTTTCCTGTGTGATGGACATCCTTCCTGTGTGTGGGCATCGGTGTTACAGACAACAGGTAGCAATACTTCTTACAGGAGAACCTGCACACTCAGGCCAGCTACATATTTGTAGGAGGTTCCAGAACTACAGACAGAGTGTAAGTAGAGTTGTGTTATGCTTTGTATAGTACTGGTGTTACAGGGTTTGTGTGTACATACTAGTTTACCTTGGAATGCAGTATGTCTGCATAGCTCTTAACTGTGGGCCTATCCTCTTGATGGCCAGAGGTGCCTATCATGTTTTCTCTGTCCACCACACAGGTCCTGTGTCAGATATTTCACTGGCAGTGTGTGTGTGTGTTGAGTGCTATCAGTACATGGCTACATCCATTTATGTTTCTAACCTCAAATCCCTGACTAAGGGTATGTTGCAGACTATCCTGTAACACCAGTGACTTGCTTAGTGTATGGCAACAGTTTTCCACATATGGGCCTGTGTTCCAGCCTCTGTCCTCCACCTCCATACCAAGCTTTGCACGTATGACATGCTGTCGGGGGTTGTTCTGCATTGGCTGTGAGTATATCATGCTGCCATTCCTGCCATTAGTCCACTGCTGTTGTATCCCCCACACATACGGTGGGGCTGCGGCCATATATGTGTGGGCATCACCCTACATAATACATGTGTGCCCTTATGCACTCCAGAGACCAGTGTATGTAACAGTGGCATATGACCCTGTATTATTGAGTCTAGGGGGGAGGCACCACAAATAACCTAGGCTGTTACAAAATGTGGGGGTATTAGGGGTGAGCTACCTTAAGGTATCTGGATGTACAGTACCATAAAATTCACCTATATTTAACTTAGTTACATAAATTGGGTTAATGCAGGCCTACTGCCTCCTGCCATACAGACTGTTCTGTTTTTCAGCGTGCTTGTGATGGCATCAGTTATGCCTTGTTATATAAAAGTTACATCCCATTGTGTCAACTGAGGTCTTTACCACCTAGTGATTGTGCACAGAGTGTAGATAGAGGCTGCTGAACTATACACCTGCATTACTTACTATTGATTGTTTGGTATCCTGTGGCCCAGTCTGTCTTTACTATTGTACTGTTTGAAGGGCTTGATCTGGACAGCAACATTTGTGGACCTTTCCAGACTACTGTATTGGTATAACTGTTTCACTGTTGCATTATTCTGTTTATATGGATGTCAGTGTCTGAACAGCTATATGAAATGGCATATAAAACTATAATATTACACAAATAAAGGTTTTCCATTTATGCAAACCTGTGTGTGGTGTTATATCCTTTCACCTCTCTGTGGGTATATGTTGCAGGCAATGATTGTCATTTATATGGGTGGCTCATACAGTGTCCAGTGGTTAAGGTGTTAACTGTAGGCATAGTGGCTTTTCCATATTGTATGCACCTTCTACATATGTATCTTACTGTACATATCTCTGCCTGTGTATGTGTAGTCACATATATATCCATATATATGTGTGTGTGTGTGTGTGTGTGTGTGTGTGTATGTATATATATATATATATATATATATATATATATATATATATATATATATATATATATATATATATGTGTGTGTGTGTGTGTATATATCTGTATCTGCATATATGTGTATATGTATCCTGGGGATGCTGATGGCTTCCACATTGTACATTTCCTATGGGAGCCAGACTGTACTGCATGATATATTACCAATACCAGCCTGACATCATACAGGTGGGATGTAGTACTGTTAACATCTTATGCCCATGTCATGTCAGGTCCTGGTTATGGGATCTGCAACACTTGGTAGTGTATTGCAGGGCAGATGTGTTTGCCTGTGTGTGTGGGGGGGGGTATACCTATTCGTACAAGACGTATATTGTGTGGGGCCTCTCAACCCCATTAACGGTGCATGTGGAAATATATGTTTCAGTTATTTTCCCATTATCTACAGATGTATAGCCATATATACCTATATATATATATATATATATATATATATATATATCTGCTTACATAAATATAACTATGTCCGTATATACCTACATAGATATATATATATCTGCTTACATATATGTAACTTGCTGTATATATTTAGACATATAGATGTAGATATATATATATATATATATATATATATATATATATATATATATATATATATATATATATAGATAGATGGCAGGGGGGTGAGGACAACAACAGTAAGTTGTGATGCCAATTAGACTGGATTACATGTTTCCAGTGGACACGTGTGCGAAATGGACAGATATGTATGGGGCAAGATTTTTTTGTGGGAACAGATTGCCTTTTTTTTCCAGGAGAGAGTGGGATGTTGGGGAGGGGTAGTAGGTATAATTGGGGTAGTAGGTTGGGTAGGTTAACAGACAAGAGAAACAAGACGCATATAGGGGGCGGTATTTGACACATGTGGGGGGTAAACACTTTGATGGGGAGGGGTGTTGGGAAATTGGAAGCCCATGAGCCCCCTAGTGGAAGCAGTGGGACTGAGGTTCCCACCCATGGGCAGTCTCCACTGCACCTTCACAGCCCCGAAGATGGCTGCACTGGGGGCTGAGCCACAGAGCCAGGCTGACTTTCAAGTCATGACACGCAGCCCTTGAGCTGGCATAGCTGATTACCAAACTGCTGGTTGATCTGTCTACACACCACAACCCCGACCTGGTGATGGGTGACAAGTGCCTGTCCGTGCCCGCTCCCAGGGGGGGTGAGCCCCATCCCCTGAGGCGGTTCCACCCAAAGATGGTGCAGGGTCAATGGACAGGGAGGTCCCGGATTGGGGCCCAGACATGCAAGTGCCCAGTGACATGGCCAGCTGAGGTGGGACAGGTGGGTCCGCTGGGACAGGCCTTCCCAAGCATGCTATAGTGTTTAGTTGTCATCATCATATGTGGATTAGTAATAGTCAACACATTCCAGGGTTAGGTATAACAGCATGCATAGATATTCCCATTAACCCAGACACCATATATGGAACAGTTGCATAGCAAACAGAACACATGCATATTAGGACCACAGTGGAAATAAGAACAGCATGCAGGTACATTGATGGCAGCATGCCACCAATGTTGGAATAATTCAATATAGCACATTCCTGGGCCATGGGCACCATTAAAGTATTTATCAAACAATTGGACATTATCAGAACATAAGTGTCATTACATATCAGTTGGGGGTGGGTATGTTGATTATTGTTGGAGATATGGTGGGGGGGAGAGAAAGATGTCAATTAACAACTAGTATATTCCTGTAGTCCACATTGCTTTCCTAGTCAGTGCTGTTATCTGTACTTTACAAGTCTTACTACACTACCCTATTGCCTTAGTTTGGACAGTGATATGGCTGTCGTCATCGTTACACATGAACTGGTTTTACCTGCAGTATACACTTCTTACCTGGTATACCTGTGGAGGGAATGTTTGCTAACACTAACTGTTTCTACACATACTCCCGGATTCCAGGTTGATGTTTTGCACATAGCTATCCAACTCTGTTCTGCACAGACTCTGGCCATGTGTTGACCACATGCTGGTGTGCCAGAACGGCTCTAGGACTATTGAACAAAAGTTCAATAGACCAAATCCACAATCACCGAACACACTTTAACAAAAGCGCTTTCACTGATAAAGCGCTTTTGTTAAAGTGCATTAAAAAATAAATAAATCTACTTTTATTCAGGGAGGCAAGCCCTCCACACCCCCCTACTTTAATATTATACTCCAAGATCACACTACAGTGAGGAAAAGGGAATATTCCCTTATCCACACCATAGTACGATCTCCACAACAGTCATTCCCTCACGACTCCCTCTAGCTGCAGGCATACTTCTGCGAAAGTGCTTTTTCGGTAAAAAGCACTTTCGCAGAAGTATGCCCAGCGGTTTGTGCTTCGGTGAAAAGTTCCTTCAGGGATCAGTACCGATCCCACCAGGACATATCTAGAATATTGCTCTCTTCCACCTTAAGTGACCTGACACCCACATATACATGCTTTCCTACACAGTTATATTATGTAGCACAGTATGGGTGACAGTGATCACTGATACTTTATTACTCACAAACTGCAACACTCACAATCCCCTACAATACCAGAGTGAACAGTACCAGTACAGGTTATAATGGTCTGTATTTCTCAGCACAGTGTTCGTATCCGACGTACCTGTGGGAGCAATGTTTGTTAGCACTACCTGACTGTTGCCACACAAACTTCTAGATTACACATTAGTATTATGCACATACATCTCACTCTCTTACTGTACACACTCTGGTCACAGCTTGACAACATGAGAGTGTAGATAGGGCATACATGAAATATTACTCTCGTAACAGTTTTGGGGGTTGCTACAGTGACAGGTTTGTTCTCATAGGTGTTTCACAATCACTTGTATTCCATGTTTGCTGGCTAAACATCTGGGATTATCCCACAGACTTACCAGGGGGACAGGGGGACAGGTAGCAGATATGGGCCCATATACTGGACATTCTGGCCTCATCTGTACAGTTATGGAGTATGATTCTGTATGCAGCCTACATCCACTCCCAGAATTCAGACCATGGCTGTGTCTGCTACAACTTAAACACTGTCCATCACAGTTGTGTCTCCTATATAGATATTGCTGTATATCTCCTGTTTGCTTTCTGTCTTATTAATCCTCTGTGCTTTGGCATTCTGACCTTGTATTACAACACTCTCATGCAGATTTCCTAGACAGTTATATGTTGTAGGACAGTGTGGGTGACAGTGATGTGTGATATCTCATTATTCAGAGCAACTGCATCAGTCACACTGCCATAGAATACTAATATAAACAGTACCAGTACTGGGTATCATTCTTGTATTTCTGGGTACAGTGTTGGTATCTGACCGACTTGTGGGAGAAATGTTTATTAGCACTACCTGAACGTTCACACAAACATTACCAGATTCCACATTACTATTATGCACATACATTTCACTCTGTTACTGCACACACTCTGACCACAGCTTGACAGGTTGGGGTGTAAATGGGACATATGTGGCTTCTTAGTCTCATAAGGTATTGGGGAGTTGCTAGTGTGCCAGCTTTGTTCTCATAGATGTGTGTCAATCAGTTGTATTTCCTGTTTGCTGCCTATACATCTGGGATCATCCCACTGATTTCCCAGGGGGACAGGTTGATAGGCAACAGATGTGCGCCACTTTACTGGACATTCTGGATATATCTGTACAGTTGTGGGGTATGATTCTATATGCAGAGTACTACCACTGGCAGGATTCGAACCATGGCTGTGTGAGCTAAAGAAACAGCAGTTCACATCTCAGTTGCATGTGCTATTCAGGTTTTGTTGTCTGCTTTTTACCTGTTTAGTGTCTATGTGTCTCTAAGTTGTACTACATGGCCTCTGGGGATTACACCTGTCATATACAGGCATTCCTACACATTCAGTTTATGGTGCACGGTGTGGGTAACAGTGCTTAATACAACAGTACTATTACATGATTGTGAATCTACATTACCATATGATACCAGAGTATACACATGCAGTCCAGCACTTAGACCTTTATTATCAGGCTATTACACTTTTATTGACATATAAACGATATGAGGCTCTTCCTGCCATATTCTCTAGTGTATGCAGTACTTGCCTTGAACAATACAGGTTTTATACAGGCAATTAAGTTGCTACTGCTTTTAGTTTTATTTCCTATGACAGTAAATGCATGAGTATTACTGACCTGGCTCGCATCGCAACATTGCCAGGTGACTGACGTGGCCCACTCCATTGCAGCTGTGGGGGACATATGAGGAATATTTAGCCATACCTATCCATGGCAATGTTTACACACAAAGTGGGGTGATACTTACACACAACTGGAACATCCCCCGCTGCTCTAGCCTCTTGGATCCACTCCTCCAAGATGTCCCCCTTATGCTGCTTCAGGTCGGCATAGCGATGCCTGACCTGCTCACTAGTTTGGGATATGCCAGTGGCACAGGTGAGGTCATGGGTGAGACAATTCCAGGCCTCTGCCTTATATTGGGAGTCCTGGTACTGGCTTTGTAGCAGTCTCTAATCATGGTCTTTGAAAAGGACTGCTGCCATGACTTTGGACTCCTGGATGCACCAGCACTGAGCCCAAATGTGTGCACCTTCTCCCCTTACTGCCATTGTGCCTGCAAGGGGAAGCTACAACCTGTTATGAGATGTATTCCCACTTCTTGGGTTTAAGTAGGGCCAATTTCCCACACTTTTCTGTGATTAGCTGATTTTGAAAAGGCTAAGCAACGGGCAAACCTGCTTACCTAGGGTTGGCATTGTTTAAAGGGGTATAATACTGGGCACATTGAGTTAGCTGGCATACACAGTGCTTACACCTCCTAAGCTGACCTTTGCAATGCTTAGCATTGCTTGCATTAGACTTTGTATTATTATTCCTTTTTGGCATTGAGTTTTTATTCATTACACCTTATATGTATGCCTAGTATCCATGATTCATGTGTACGTACACTGTATGGGGTCTTTGTGTTTTATTGGAGACTTCAACACTCTATTACAGTTACACCTGACTTCTGGGCTTACTGCTGTACTCCGGTTCACATATTTATGTTATGTAGTGGATTAAGGCACATATGTCTATATACTGATTCCTTTCACAGGTTCAGTTTGGTTTTACTATGGTGAAGACTTGTTTGCTGATACCTCATTTTTCTGTACTTCTGTGATGGCTTGGTGGTTAACTACTGTGACTATGGTGTGTAGGGTCCTGGGTTTGAGACCTGCATGGCTGTTTATTTTGTTGATGGGCAGAACAAGGGCCATTGGATACAGAGTGATTAAGGCACTTTTGAGCATTGTAAGCGGGTTTGCGTGGGTTTGCACGACAGTAAGCACTGCTAAGCTGCCGTTACATCTGCTTACAGAGAGTTAGCTTAGAATTGCATAACCTGTGTAGGCATTGCTTACCGCCATGCAAACGGGCTTAAGTTAACCTACTAGTGTTGAAATGTGCTTACTACTGCTTAAAGGTGCTTAAACCTGCTTACTACTGCTTTATTCATTATGTCACTGACACCTCACATGTGCATTTACTGCAGTACTCCAGTTCATAAAAAATATGTTATTTAGTGGGTTATGCAACATAAATATTAGTCATAACATGCTTTGCCATGGAAAATGGAATTTGCTGCAGTGAGACTCGACCCGGGAATGCCTACTCGTAAGGTGAATGCTCTGCCCACTACACTATTGCTATGCTGCTTCATTTGCATATATCTTCCTTGTTATCCTCTTCAGCCATTTAAGTTGCATTAACCGTAGTTAAGCGATGGGCACACCTGCAAACCTACGCTTAGCTTTAATCGGATTTTAAAATAAAAATAAATACAGGGTTTGTTCATTTTATTTGTAATTACTTACTGTTGTACACGAGGGGGAATGTTGGCGGGGATATGCGGACACCTATGAGTGGTCTCACTCATTTTGTACCCCTTTCTGCTGTTCTTCATTGTGGGGGCGTATATATTCTGAGACCTCTGCTCTCAGACACGCCCCATGCACTCTTACTTGCTCCATGTAAGATTAGAAGCTCAGGCAGTGCGCCTCATTACTATGCATGGCGCGCTGCCGTCCTGCTCCTAAACAGCCGCCTCTATGCAGGACTAAGCTAGTCTGTACAGAGGAATAGTAAATCCGGGGGAATATGTTTTGCTTTTAGTTTTATAGGCATCTGTTTTGCATGATCTGCACTCTTCATGAATAACAGTTTTGCACCAGCATTCCATTGCTTCCACTGTTGCATGGTGTACTTTTTGCTATATTATAGTTGTAATAAAAATTAAAATTCAAAGAAAGTTACAAAAACAAATAAAATGTTTAAACTTAGGGAAAATGGTATTGCACAGACTCACAAGGAAAGTTAAGCTAGTTATCTCCTTTTCTTCCAAGTTAGTTGTCTAACAGCTGATGTAGCAGTCGAACCTAAGTCACTTGTAGTTTGTGCAGAAACTTTAACCATGTGCTACTAGGACAGCAGTTAGGAAGTCAAATTCAACATTATGTGCAGTCAATCATTAAATGCACCCAGGCTGGATGGTCTGATGGGAAAATTCTATAAAAATGTTTCTAAAAGAAAAATGCCCTTTCATTGTTACCTGCAATAGATACAATACATAGGCCACATCTCCTGTGACTTCTTGGAAAATACTGTAATTTCCTTGAACTTTAAGCCTCCAGATTTATCCATTTTGACCTTTTCCTAGTCACTAAATGCCAGGTTGACTATCTCGCTCTCTCTCTCAGTTCCATTCATGTCATACAGCACATTGAGCAATGAGCACTTTTTAGGCAATTGTTTCTGTAGTGGTTACATTTTTTTACAGGGTAGGGTTGCTAGCCTGGCACCCAACCCTCCTCACCCGAAAGGTGTACCACACACTTGCTGGAACCACTTAGAATGCTACTTGGATAACATCTCTTCTCTTTTAACTAAACTTGATTAGGGGTGGATTCATAAAATCTAAACAGAATATGGGAATAAACTGAAATAAAATAAAGTTTATTCTTTTTTAAGAATGTGGGAACACCAAGGAGAATATGTCTTCATGAAGAAAGGTCTCTGTACCTCACTATCCGTTGTTAATTATCAGTTTAGACATAAAGCATACATTTATTCAAGGTAAATAAACAATTTTATGAGAGCTGATTGCCTGGATTGCATTTTATGAAAACTATATGATCATTTCCTTGTAGACTGGGACAGATCAGATGGCTTTGTGGAAACAATTCAAAATGGTTCTGTAATGAAGTACACAGGCTCCAGTAGTGCCTCAGTCCAACAAGTTTTTGTGGGTGTGCTGCAGCTGTGAACAACTTTTTTTTATTTTTGATCTTGTCTGATTCTCACCAAGCTAATGTCATCATGCATGCCACTGCACATTGATGACACTGTGGGGTACACTGGAGATGCATGATAATGTCAGCCATGACTAAATATTCTAAAAAAAAAAAAAAAACAAAATCGGGCTTTGAAGAGGCCACTTGGGGATTGCACCCCATTATTTTGCCCTCCAAACTGGTAAATTTGGGTTTATATTATATCATCGAACGCTTAAAAAAGTGAACGATAAATAATCAACCCCATATAAGAGAAAGCTTGCAATCTCAAAAGCTCAGAACAGCGATTTTTTTCAAAAAAAAAAAAGAAAAAAAAATCGAAAGAATACATAAGGTGGGGGGCTTTGCCCCCACACCCCTCCTACTTAAATATACCAACTCCGAGATCGCACTACAGTGCCGAAAATGTCAAAGTAATGGAAGTGACTAAGTGAATTATTTCCCTGGAAAATAATTCGCTTAAAAGCCGCTTTGCTATTTTGCCTTTTCATTGTTTTAAGTTCGATCAAGACGCATTCGATAGAATGTATCTTCGGTCATCTGATAGGAACACGTAAATTCTGAGGAATTCAGTATGGCTGAGAGGAATACAAATAAGTCTCACTAGTCTCACATGCAAAACCATGGAAAGAAATATCATGGAAATGATGAATAATAACATAAGGAATCTCCAGACACTGGAACCAACCCAGTCTGGTTTTGTCAAGGGCAGGCCATGCCTACTCAACCTGGTGAACTTCTTTGAGAAGATCACCAAAGTAATGGATGATGGAAAAATGATTCACACTGCCTAGCTTGATCTGGCCAAGAGATTTGACACAATCCCTACTCGGGCATTGTTGACAAACTCAAGAGGTTAAGTACAAACCCTTATGTCATGTGGTGGATAGCCAACTGGCTCACAGACAGGACACAGGAATTTAGAACTGGAGAGTCCACCTCTAAAAAGAGGCCAGGGATCAGTCCTGGAACCACTCCATTTTTGGCATTTACAGTACTTCTCAGAAGTCAAGGCCAAAGTTAGTGGCCTCTGGCTGACTAAATTTGCAGATGATTGCAATTTAGGAGCTGTCATTGAATCCTCCACCAACACAAATGTTTTCCAGGAAGGGTTGACACAAACAAGGAACTGGTGTTAGAGCCATGGACTAAAACTAAATGCCAAAAAATGCATAATAGTATCCTTTGGAAAGTCATCTACCCCTGGCAACTATCATATTGACAACACACCCTTAAGAGATGACCCAGTAGTCATGGACTTGGGGACACATATAGACAGTAACCTAGCCTTTGACCATCAAGTGTCTACACTAGTGAGGAAATCATTCTATGCTGTGCAACTTATAAAATCTAGGTCCAAGGAAGTCATTATTCCACTATATTTGGCATTAATCAGTCCTATCATTAAGTACATTGCCTCCTTTAGTATGTACCTAACCAGGCATATCCAACAACTGGAACATCCAAAGAGTTTCTTCACTAGAAGAATACAAGGCAAAAGTAACATGTCCTATGCAGACCACCTCAAGTCCCTATCACTGTATTCTGTCTCCTACAGGCTGTTGAGGGGTGATATATGGCTGGCATACAAGGCATTGTCAGAACCCATTCTAGTGGACCTCCTGCACATCTGCAAAACAAACAGCACTAGAATGACCTGTTCTAAAGATTTAAACCTTTCCTGTGATATAAATAAGACTTGCTGGAGAGACAGGTATGTATCCCAGATACTACCCCTTCTCTGGAACAGGCTCCCCATCCATGTGAAACAGAGTTCCTGCCTAACCCAATTCAAGTGTAACTTGGACAATTGGGTGGGGAACAGGAAATTAATCCCTGGTTTGGCAACTATGTCTGTAATGGACACAGACAACCTGAAAATGATTTATCTCCCAGGCTCCTGCTTACACTTATCGAGGGTATCAGAACTTGTCAGTGATTTGGGATTCATGGCTAGGCTTAAAAAGGTCCTTGTGGTCATTAGCCTAGTAAACACCAATAAACTATGACCCTATGACCCTAATAAAAATTTAGGTTTTGAGAGACTGTACTCCTGCAAAAAGAAAATTCATATATTCCAAAACTGAGAGATGACAATCCTCATAGCTTTTGCTAGTGGTCTTTCTCTTATAAGACTTGGATATTTCTCTTAATTTATTCATTTGACAGCAGATAATACAGATTGTACATCCCATGAATGAGATCCTGGATTTCTTGACTGTTGTAATGCAGGCTGTTATCAGATATTACTTCATTAAGTAGCCCATACTTTAGAAGTATAAACATTAATGTACTAATCACAACTGCAGTTGTTGCATGTCAGTCTGATTGTTTCAAGTGAATATGAAATGATAATCTACATATATGAGACATATGATTTCTTTGAAATGAATTGAACCTACGTCCACTCTGTTCCATGGATAATCTGGTACTAGGTATGTTACCATCTCTTCCTTTGGGTTGTTATTAGGATGTGCATTACTAATGGCACAACTGTACACTGTCTCCTATATTTCAGTTAACATTCCTATCCAATATATTATGTGTTCTGCTGTTTCTTTGTGCTACTAACTCACAAGTAATTTATGAATCCTGTCAAGCATTTGCTTTCTCAGTTGTCTGGGAACTATTATTTCATCGAATTCAAACAATATCAACAAAACTTCTTTCTTCCTTGAAAGAAAAAATAGACTGATCCCCAGATTCTGCAAGCCTTGCACAGCATGCAGAATTAGTGCAGGAGCTCCAGCAGGCAATATGTCTGCTGTGTGATTCAGGAATAGCCTGCAAGCGCTCCTGCACTAGTCCTGCGCAGACTAAGCCCCTGTATGCAAATGACCCCATTTGCAGGAGAAATCCATGCAAATGAGGTGAATTTGCAATCCAGGAAGCTGGAAACTGGCTGTGCAGGACAAGTGTAATCTGCAGAGATGTACTCAGTTAGTAAACGAATACATTTCTGCAAATTCCAAAACGGAGCCATGACAGGTCCAAATAATGGGTGCATATCAGTCAGGAAGCATGCCAATGGCCAAGAATAAGACCATTGGCATTGAAAACAGCTTAAAAAATAAAAAAAACAAATCAACATTAATTTTTTAGCCGATCTTGGCTGTTTAAGAGTAGGGCAGCAGCGTGCAAATGGGATTGGGAGGAAAATAAGAAAATAAACCTAAAATAAGCATTCTAACTAAAATCACTATTTTGCCATCAAAGTCAATGGCAAGCAGAAGACAACATGACCAGTGAGTAGTGGTTGCTAAGGGGGGAGGCTCAGTGTGAGACATGTAACTATGCATTAGCAGGCAATCCTATGCAAATGAGGGGAATGGTAGTGAATCCCAGTTTCCCCCAGCATGCTAGTCAGGTCCCAACAGTGTAAGAGCAGGAATAGCTTGGTGCAAGCCTAGGAGTTAGCTGACATCATAGGGGTGTGTGTCAGGCATACTGTAAGTGGATTGAAGCCCTGTGGCTCAGGTTTGCTCCTAGCTAAGCACAGCTAAGCAAGGGGGTGTGTCTGAGTCTGCCTAGCACTCTTTTCATTGCCTAAGCGGGTGTGCACATTGCGCACTGGGTTTTAAAGGGAAAAAAAGTTAAACCAGGAAATAGCAGCTCTGTGCACATATGAGCACTCTGTTTGCGTGGAGCACCCCCGTGCTTAAACAGGAAGGCAATGGGAAGGAAAAACAGCAGTAGGAAGGTAATCTAGGAGAACTAGCATAGCTGGCAGGTGAAATGTATCAGAATCAGCCAATTACACAGGCAGCAGACCAGCCCAGCCCAGAACACTACTATAAACTATACAAACACCTTCCCCTCTGGTTTTTCCCACACTCTACACCACCGGTGTATACAAGCGGGGAAGTTTTAATAAACAAAGCAACAAAATGATAGGGGCCGCAATAGCTATCATACAACTTGTGGAAGAGGCTGAGGGTGGTGAGAATGTAAATGCTGTCGACCAACCCACAGTGAGAAGATGGAGAAGAGTGTACAGACCCAGGGTAACCAACCAGGGGCTACATGAGTTGGAGATAATGGAGCGCTATAGGGTAGACAGGGACCTCCTACAGCAAATCGTTGAGCTGTGCCGGCTACGCCTGACACACAGAACTAACAGAGGGGAACCCATCCCAGTGGATACCAAGGTATGTATAGGCCTAAGAATACTAGCTACAGGTACCTTCCAAAGGCCAACTGGGGATATGATGGGGATCTCACAGGCATCAGCATCCAGGGTACTCCACCAGTTCCTGGATGCTTTGTCAGCACATGTTGGTGAGCACATAGATTTCCCCAATGCCCGTGAGGTGTTGGCCAGCAATATGCAACTGTTCCACCAAATAGCAGAATACCCTGAGGTAGTGAGTGCTATAGACTGCATGCGCATATGCATCAAAGCACCACCTGGTGAGCGGGGTAGGGTCTACATCAACAGCAAGGGATTCCCCTCCATCAACTGCCAGGTTGTGTGCGATGCCCAGGGCATAATAATGAATGCCTGTGCTGGCTGCCCTGGAAGCGATCACGATTCCCACATGTGGCATCTGATGCAGCTGCACCAGAGATTTGCCAATGGGACATCCCTCACAGTCACCTAGTGGGGGATGCTGGATACTCACTGGAGCCATGGCTGAAGACACCCATCAGAAATGCACACACACCCAAAAAAGAACTCCATAATGAGGCACATGCACAGACCAGAATTATAGTAGAGCATGTGTTTGGGATGCTCAAGTCTTGGTTCTGGTGCCTGGACACATCCCGTGGAGTCTTGCAGTACTCACACGCTACATGTACCCAAATTGTCATCGTATGTGCCATGCTACACAATATGATTCTGCAGAAACAGCTGCAGCAGGAACAGCATGGGGCAGGGCCACACAGCCCCCCACCATTGCCAAGGCCTGACTCAGTGGAGGAACAACATGAGCCTGCCAAGGTAGGCAGATGGAGGCATGCCCAGTATGCACAGGCCATGGCAAAGAGACAATGCGTAGCACATACACTGACACAGTAGGGACCCAGGGAATGACAACTCTCTCTGACTCACACATACAGTAAAAGGGATGCCAAACATGACACTACCTGTGCTCAACCATGTGTAGGGAGTGTACTCTGTGCATCTGACATAGGCAGCCTTGCAGCACCACCCTCAATACTGGGACACCCGCAAGGTAAGTGACTCACACATGCCAGTCAGGGGGATTCTCATACCCAACAACAGTCACAGCCAGCAGGACAAGTGTAGACAAACACAAACAAAGGCTGTGATATGGCCTCTGAATGATGCCTATGGGTAACCTACCCCCCAGGCCTACACAGACAGACTACAGCAAGTCAGGCAGTGGGACGTTAGTTCTGAAGGGTAGGAAGCCAGAAACTAATATGTAGGTCAATCAAAGCTAAGATCTGTAGTACACTGATATGCCTCTAGTCAGCATGATAGGTTAGAATACAGAATGAAATGGAGTACCTGACATACCAGTACAGTCATAGCAAATGTGTACAAGTGTCAGGTGTGCCCCCCATCCTACGTAGTAATCTAATAACTGTCAAGTGTGCCCCCCAATCCTGTGTAGAAATGTAGAAATAGTCAGGTGTGCCTCCCAATCCTGTGTAGAAATGTAGACATAGTCAGGTGTGCCCCCCCAATCCTGTGTAGCAATGTAGAAACAGTCAGGTGTGCCCCCCAATCCTGTGTAGAAATGTAGATATAGTCAGGTGTGCCCCCCCATCCTACGTAGAAATGTAGTAACAGTCAGGTGTGCCCCCTCAATCCTGTGTTGAAATGTAGAAATAGTCATGTGTGCCCCCAATCCTGTGTAGGAATGCAGAAACAGTCAGGTGTGCCCCCAATTCTGTGTAGAAATAGTCAGGTGTGCCCCCCATCCTATGTAGAAATGTAGCAACAGTCAGGTGTGCCCCCCAATCCTGTGTAGAAATGTAGAAATAGTTGTGTGCCCCCCAATCCTGTGTAGGAATGCAGAAACAGTCAGGTGTGCCCCCCCAATCCTGTGTAGAAATGTAGAAATAGTCAGGTGTGCCCCCCACCCTAAGTAGAAATGTAGTAACAGTCAGGTGTGCCCCCCAATCCTGTGTAGAAATGTAGAAATAGTCATGTGCCCCCCAATTCTGTGTAGAAATGTAGAAATAGCCAGGTGTGCCCCCCATCCTACGTAGACATGTAGTAGCAGTCAGGTGAGCCCCCCAATCCTGTTTAGAAATGTAGAAATAGTCAGGTGTGCCCCCAATCCTGTGTAGAAATGTAGAAAGAGTCAGGTGTGCCCCCCAATCCTGTGCAGGAATGCAGAAACAGTCAGGTGTGCCCACCAATCCCATGTAGAAATATAGAAATAGTCAGGTGTGCCCCTCAATCCTGTGTAGAAATGTAGAAATAGTCCAGTGTGCCCCCCCTAATCCTGTGTAGGAATGCAGAAATAGTCAGGTTTTCTCCCCAAACCTACTTAATTATGTAGTAATGGTCTGGTGTGCCCCCCCAATCTGAAGTTCACACATCGTAACAGTGAGGTGTGCCCCCACAACCCTATGTAGAAATCTAGTAACATGTATGTATGTTGGGAAAGTTGTAGCCCAGTAATCTCTGTGGTGAGACCTATAACTGCATACTGCTGTAGTGTGATAAACTAGTTAGGTAGGGGTTCCAGTCCCGTGTGTGTGTGTGTGTGTGTGTGTGTGTGTGTGTGTGTGTGTGTGTAGGGAGCAATGCTTTTTAGGGTAGTCACACTCCCTACAATTCAAATGCCCTACTTTGGTAAGGCTGTTGATGTCATCCAGCTAGAAATACACCTCTGGGAAGGTTGTAGCCCAGTAATCTCTGTAGCATGTCCTATAACTGCGTACTGCTGTAGTGTGATAAAATAGTTAGGTAGGAGTTCTAATCCCAGGCTTAGCAACTGTGTCTGTGTGTGTGGGTGTGTGTGTGTCTGTCTGTCCTTGTCTGTGTAGAGGGCGATACTTTTTAGGCTAGTCACATGCACTATAATTCAAATACCCTACTTTGGCAAGGCTGCTGATGTCATCCACCTTGAAATACACCTCTGGGAAGGTAGTCACCCAATAATTTCCATAGCATGTCACATAATTGCGTACTGCTGTAGTGTGATAAAATAGTTAGGTAGGAGTTCTAGTCCCAGACTTGGCAAGTGTGTGTGTGTCTGTCCCTGTCTGTCTAGAGAGCGATGCTTTTTAAGCTAGTCACATGCATTACAATTCAAATGCCCTACTTTGGCAAGGCTGCTGATGTCATCCACCTTGAAATACACCTCTGGGAAGGTTGTAGCCCAGTAATCTCCATAGTGTGTCCCATAACTGCGTACTGCTGTGGTGTGATAAAATAGGTAGGAGTTCTAATCCCAGACTTGGCAACTGTGTGTGTGTGTGTGTGTGTGTGTGTGTGTGTGTGTGTCCCTGTCCATGTAGAGAGCAATGTTTTTAGACTAGTCACACTCCCTACAATTCAAATGCCCTACTTTGGCAAGGCTGCTGATGTCATACACCTTGAAATACACCTTTGGGAAAGGTGTAGCCCAATAATCTCCATGGCACGTATAATAACTACATACTGCTGTTGTGTGATAAAAGAGTTAGGTAGGAGTTCTAATCCCAGATATGGCAACTGTGTGTTTGTGTGTGCCTCTGTGTAGAAAGCAATGTATTTTAGGCTAGTCACACTCAGTACAATTCAAATGCTCTACTTTGGCAATCCTGCTGATGTCATTCACTGTGAAATACACGTGTGGGAAAGGGGCAATCAAACAATCCCTGTGGTGCATCCTATAACAGCATCATGTTGTAGTGTGATGTAAAAATCTGGTAGGGGTTCTATTCCCACACATGGCAGTTGTGGATGTCTTGTGTGTATTTCTATGTCTGTTTAGGGAGCAATGCATTTTAGGCTAGTCACACTCAATAAAATTCAAATGCACTACTTTGGCAATCCTGCTGATGTCAATCACTGTGAAATACACCTTTGGGGAAGGTGCATTCCAGCAATCCCCGTGGTGCGTCCTATAACAGCATCATGATGTAGTGTGATACAGAACTCTGGTAGGGGTTCTATTCCCACACATGGCAGTTGTGGATGGTTTGTGTGTGTTTCTGTTTGTGTAGAGAGCAATGCATTTTAGGCTTGTCACACTCAGTACAATTCAAATGCCCTGCTTTGGCAATCCTGCTGATGTCATTCACTGTGAAATACACCTTTGGGGAAGGAGTACTCCAGTAATCTTCGTGGCGTGTCCTGTAACTGGGTAGTGCTGTAGTGTAATATACTAGTTAGGTAGTAGTTCTAATCCCAAACATGACATGTGTGTGTGTGTGTGTGTCTGTGTGTGTGTCTGTGTGTGTGTCTGTGTGTCTGTGTTTGTCATTTGTGTCCTGTATGGAGGCGGCTGTGAGTGTGTAACAACTGGACTCAATGTGGAGTGGGTTGTGAACACTTCTTATGTGGTGGCCCAAGTATATATCACAATGTCCACCATGCAGGGATAACAGATGTGAAAAACCCGAGAGGCTGGCGTGCAGATCCATACACCTAAATGTGACATCAATGCCAGCTGAACAACATTAGCAACCCTTGTATTACCCAGGGAACACTCTCAACCCATGTCTCATACACACACACTTGCCTAGGCAACAGCCGCTATGTTGGTAGTACCCTGCATATTGCCCACTGATAGTAACCCTGGTGTGATTGCAGTGGGCTACAGAGGGCATGGCACCCTGTCCATCAGTCCAATAGGCATATACATGCCAACAGTGCACCTTTCCCATGTTTCCCACTGGACACCTGCAACACCTGTGGTGCCATCAAATGTTACCCACAAAGGCCATACCATGCCTGAAACACAAGCCCTGTATGGACAGATGCCACTGACACCAGGGAATACTGGTATCATGCTATCAATGTAGGTGCAGTGTCAACCTGCTGACCATTAACAGTTCCCGCCACATGAGGCCAGGACTGGCACTTCTGATGATAACAGTCTTTGTACACAAAATGGGACAGACACCCCAGATACAGTTCCACATGTCACTGTACATGCATGTGGGAAGTGTGCACATCCCATACACTGTCCATATCATGAACTAAGGAACACATACATGGCAAGCAATGCACAGCATTGGCCACACGCAATAGTCACCCAAGTGACAGGATGGTGAATACAATACCCACCTGTGTGGGCAACTCCAGACACTATACCCCTGAGCTACAATGCAGACAATTGTCATGTGGCCTGATGCCAAGGTATACCCATCACCTAGCCTTGTATAGCCATCTAGCACTGTCAACCACAACACACCTGTGAAGCAGTGCACCCATGCATGTTGGTACTGGCACCCGTGTCTGTGTGTGTTGTATGATGCGTATGACCACATTCACACTCACTACAACCCCCACTGGCATACTGAAGCATGCTGTCTGATGTCAGACACCTCCACAAAACCTTTGCACATATAACCTCCGTATGACCCCTGTGGTGCATGTGATACCTGCACAGTACTGTGTTGTGGCAGTCCCACTAGTGATAAGTTGTATTCATGGCCCTGCCAAGTGTGTTAATGTGTGTGTGTGTCCCTGTGAGAGTGTGGCTGTTTCAACGCTGACACCTGTTCCTGCAGACAGGCACGTGTACTACACCCACTGCATAGCTACCATATCCCTGTTGCAGATGTCACTCACCATCACATATACGTTGTGAGGGCTCCTCAACATATAACCTATGTGGTGGATCTGATAACTGCATAGAAATGTGATAGCACTACATAGTCATCAGGGGTTTGATACCCTGTGCTGGTAGGTGTGTGACACAAGCATGCTTAAGTTTTACTCTCCCACCCCTCCCTGACTACTTTGCCTCTGTCTGCCTCTCTCACTCCCTCTCTGGTGGATGTGGAAACCTGCACCTGCTTTGCTTAGGCAGCAGCATGTGTATTTTAAGTGATGCTTATGATCAGCTGATGGCCTCTGCACGAATTGCAGCCCTCCTCTTGCTGATTGCATGTGGAACAGCTGTGGTAACATTCCCATAGCCATTTGCATGGAAACACACTCCAATATTTATGACATCATGTTGGTGTTGGGCCTTTCATTCACTGTGAGCAGGAACTCAATCTGTTGTTTGGCAAACAGCATCTCAGATGGACTGGGGATTTACCTCTCACAACATACACTGTGGAAACAGGCCAACACACAGGAGGGGGATGTGCCTGACCTGAATACAGACTGTAAGTGCTGCTATACTGCATTTGGATTAATGTTGGTTTAGCAGGGTGTGTGTGGATATGGCTGTCCTACATGTTTTAATAAATGCCATGTCAGTGTTATGTTTATGAGGAAACACCCATCTGTAGGGTCATCTGCAGACTGGCCAGTGTGTGATGCTTTTTGTTTCAGATGTTACCTACAGAGCACCTATCTGTGAACTGCAGAAGGTAGTGTGAGGATTGCAGTCTGTAGATGGTGACAGCCATGAGAGGTACTGACTTCATAACCCTGTTACAACAGTAAATGTATGAGGTTATCACAGCAACATGTCAGTATTGGCCCTGTGTATGTGCCTTCAGCCACAAACCTGTCAACCTTTGTATATATGTCATGCAGTAAGGGGTGCATATGTGCTGTACACCATAATTAGTGACATTATATCTGATAACAAGCCAGTGAGATATCAGACTGCTACACATGTTATGTATAGTAGGGGTTATATTTGATGACATAACCTAGACATTCTGCGGTTGTGTGTACAGTACTGACGTCTGTGTACTTATGGTGATTGGCGGCAGTGCGTGTATTGTTAATATGTACCTTGGCCTGTGTACAGACTGTGGTAGATGTCATTGTTCTTGGTCCTGTTCTATCTGATGTTACATGCTGCTCCACTGTATGTTACCCTATCAGCTTACATGTTTGTAGGGCAATACACGCACATCTCCCATACCTCAGACAGGCATTGGACCACACTGTGTAGCAGCCCAGTATATGTATGGTTAGTGTGTGTGTGGCACATATGAGGTTGGTGTTTAATAGATAGTCCATATACTGTAATACTATGCTAGCATAAAATATGTGCCTGTGGCCGTCTGCACATTGGTTGTGGTTATGCACTTTCACACAGGTGTATGTTACTCTGAGCTGTGGCATGCCTGTAGAGCCTGCTATATATGCAGGTACATCTGCATTCCCCCTTACGAAATGTAGGCCAGTGTTGAGCCGGCCTGCCTTTAGCCTGCACAGTGCTTTGTTACATACCTAGCAGCTTAGTGTACTTACCCAGTCAGATGTAATGTCCAGATATTTGCCAGATGTACTGCTGCCTGTCCACCATAAGAGTCATGTATGTCAGACAGAGTAGTGGGATGTTGTACAGATGTATGTCAATATCTAGTGGGTAGTATGTTTCCATGGCACCTCTGTACCAGTGGTTATTATGTGGCAGGACAGACAGGGATGTGTGAATGCATAACCTATGGGGGCACATGCATACCAGTAGTTATGTGTTATACCCATCTACATGGCTGTTAACATCCACATTGTCAAGACTGGTCCACATGTCTTGCACTAAGTGGTTATGTGTATACCTCTGGACTGTCCAGAGTGTGTCAGACTGTCCACATATATTGACCATTACCTCTGCTGTAGTCCACAGGAGCATTACGTGCTAGCAGTGGTACTGTACTGTGATGTCCTTAAGATGTCTTTCAGTAGCCAATGACGCACATGTTAAATGCAGATGTGACCTCCCAAAAACACCATGCCTGTGAAGACACTCCCTTTTACAGTAGCAATACTCTACAAATATACATGTTATACATACCTGACATCCCCTTGCACTACAAATACTAGGCATATCTGTACACATAGGATGTGCATACATATATAGCTATATATATATATATATATATATATATATATATACATACATACATATATCTATATATACATATACGCATATATATATATATATATATATATATATATATATATATATATATATATATATACATATATATATATATATATATATATATATATATATATATATATGGGAGCACTACAGAATCCTGAAAGCCAAAAATTCTGAAGACCATCAGGGGTGAGCAGCCTTAAGGTATATTGATGTACATTACCATACAATCCATCTTGGGTAAATGCAGGCCTACTGCCACCTGCCATACAGACTGTTCTATTTGTCAGTGTGCTTGTGATGGTGTCAGTTATGCCTTGTTATGTAACAGTTACATCAGTTGTGTCAACTGAGGTCTTTACCCCCTAGAGAATGTCTACAGAGTGTAGATAGAGGCTGCTGAACTATACATCTGCATTACTTACTGTTGATTATTTGGTATCCTGTGGCCCAGTCTGTCTTTACTATTGTATTATTTGATGGCCTTGGCCTGGACAGCAACATTTGTTAACATTTCCAGACTACTGTGTTAGTATAACTGTTTCACAGTTGCATTACTCAGTTTATATGGATGTCCGTGTCTAAACAGCTATATGACATGGCATATACAACTGTAATAGTACACTAATGCAGCTTTCCCATTTATGCAAACCCGTGTGTGGTGTTATATCCTTTGATCTCTCTGTGGGTTAATATTGCAGGCAATGATTGTCATTTGTATGGGTGGCTCATACAGTCTCCAGTTGGTAAGGTGGTAACTGTAGGATTAGTGGCTGTTCCATATTGTGTGCACCTTCTACATATGTATCTTACTATACATATCTCTGCGTCTGTATGTATAGTTACATATATATCTACATATATGTGCATATATATATATATATATATATATATATATATATATATATATATATATATATATCTGTATCTGCATATATGTGTCTGTGTATATGTATCCTAGTGATGTTGATTGCTACCACATTGTACATTCCCTATGGAAACCAGACTGCACTACATGATATGTTACTGATACCAGCCTGACATCATACAGGTGGGATGGAGTACTGTTAACATCTTGTGCCTATGTCGTGTCAGGTCCTGTGTATTGGAACTGCAACAGTTGAGAGTATATTGCAAGGCAGATGTGTTTGACTGTGGGGGGGGGGATATCTAATCATACAAGACGTATGTTGTTTGGGGCCTCTCAACCCCAGTAATGGTGCATGTGGACATATATGTTTATGTTATGTTCCCATTGTTATCTACAGATGTATGTCCGTATATACCTATGTAGATACATATATCTGCTTACATATATATATATATATATATATATATATATATATATATAATTTGATGTATATACTAATCTATGAACCTATATATGTAGACATATATATTTATAGATGTATGCATTTGTATGTATATATGTTTACATTTATATATATATATATATATATATATATATATATATATATATATATATTTCTATATTATATCTATATCTACATATATAGATATGTTATATCTATTTAGATAATAATATCTACATACAAACACACACACACACACAGACACACACACACACACACACACACACACACACACACACACACACACACACACACACACACACACACACACACACACATGTTGGAATACATTCCCTGTACTGTTGAATGACTGGGCTGGATGATATGTTTGTGAAAACATCAAGCTTATGTATATCTAACATGGCTTAGTGGTAAATCACTTTGACTATGGTGTGTATGGTTCTGGGTTAGAGTCTTGCAGACGCTATTTATTTTGTTGTTGGGCAGAACAAGGGCCATTGGATACAGAGTGATTAAGGCACTTTTGAACATTTGTAAGCGGGTTTGCGCGGGTTTGTGCAGAGGCAAGCACTGCTAACTTCCCGTTACAGTTTCTTATTCTCAATTAGCTTCTAAATTGCTTAACCTGTGTAGGCATTGCTTACCCCATGTAAACAGGCTTAAACCCTCTTACTGCTGCTTAAAAGTGCTTACTACAGCTTACCTTCACTCTAATTTCTTTAAAAGAAAAGAAAAAAGGGTTGATAGGAAAATGGTAAAAATGGGGCACAAAGAGGGAAAGAGAGTAGGAAAATAGCTAGGGATGTGCAGAAAGTGTGTAGGGAAGGTCCATAGCTGCCCATTTCTTCTACAGCAACAGCTGTGCATATAGATTGAATTTGGAGGTAGATTTGGACACCCAAACTCCTGAGAAAGGGGTGAGGACAACAATAATATGCTGCGATGCCAATAAGACCTGATTACATGTGTCCATTGGTCATGTGTGCGAAATGGGCAGCTATGTATGGGGTGTGATTTTTTTTTTTTGGGAAAAGATTGACCTTTTTTTTCTTTTTTTAAGGTGAGAGTGGGTTGTTGGGGATGGGTAGTAAGTATTTGTGGGGAGGTAGGTTGGGTAGGTTAACAAACAAGACAAACAAGATGCATGCAGTGGCGGTATATGATGCATACAGTGGTGGTATATGACACATCTGGGGGGTAAACACCTTGATGGGGAGGGGTGGTGGGAAATTGGAAGCCCATGAGCCCCCTAGTGGAAACAGTGGGACTGAGTTCCCCACCCATGGTCAGTCACCACTACACCTTCACAGCCCCGATGGTGGCTGTTATGGGGGCTGAGTCACGACATGTGGCCCTTGAGCTGGCATAGAAGATCACCAAGCTGGTGGTTGAGCTCTCTATGCACCACAATCCGGACCTGGCGAGGGGTGACAGGTACCTGTCTGCACCCGCTCCCAGAGGGGCGAGCTCCATCCCCTGAGGTGGTTCCACCCAAAAGTGGTGCAGGACCAATGGATGAGGAGGTCCCGAGTTGGGCCCCAGACATGCTGGTGCCCGGTGCCATGGCCAGCTGAAGTGGGACAGGTTGGTCTGCTGGGACCAGCCTTCCCAAACATGCTATAGTGTTTCATTTTTATCATCATATATGGGTTAATAATAGTCAACACATTCCAGGGTTAGGTATAACAGCATGCATAGATATTCCCATTAACCCAGACACCAGATATGGAACAGTTGCATAGCAAACAGAACACATGCATATATGGGACCACAGTGGTAATAGCAACAGCATGCCGGTACATTGATGGCACCATGCCACCAATGTTGGAATAATTCAATATAGCACATGCATGGAAACAATTATAAATATTTATTAACCAATATAGCATAATCAGAACATTGGATACATTACATACTGATTGGGGTGGGTATGTAGTTTATTGTTGGAGATAAGGGGGGGAGATGTCAATTAACAACTAGTATATTCCTGTAGTCCACATTACTTTCCTTGTCAGTGCCGTTATCTGTACCTTACAGGTATTACTAAACTACCCTATAGCCTTAGTTTGGACAATGATATGGCTGTTGTCATCGTTATATATGAATTGGTTTAACCTGCAGTATACATCTCTTACTAGGTATACCTATGGAGGAAATGTTTGTTAACACTAACTGTTTTTACACATAGTCCCAGATTCCTGGTTGATGCTGTGCAGATAGCTTTCCAACTCTTTTTGCACAGACTCTGGCCATGTCTTGACCACATGCAGGTGTACCGGGACACATCTAGACTGTTGCCTTCTTCAACCTTTATTGACTTGACAGACACATATACATGCTTTCCTACACAGTTATATTATGTAGCACAGTGTGGGTGATGGTGATCAATAATACTTTATTATTCAGAGAAACTGCAACACTCACTATTCCCTACAATACCAGAGTAAACAGTACCAGTACAGGGTATGAAGTTTTATTTCTCGGCACAGTGTTCGTATCCAACGTACCCGTGGGATCAATGATTGTTAGCACTACCTGACTGTTGCCACATAAAGTTCCAGATTACACATTAGTATTATGCACATACATCTCACTCTGTTACTATACATGCTCTGGTCACAACTTGACAACATGGGGGTGTAGATAGGACATACTTGACTTATTACTCACCTTACAGTTTCAGGAGTTGCTACAGTGGCAGGTTTGTTCTCATAGATGTTTGACAATCACTTGCATTCCCTGTTGGCTGGCTAAACATCTGGGATCATCCCACAGACTTCCCAGGGGGACAGGGGGACAGGCAGCAGATATGGGCCCATATACTGGACATCCTGGTCTTATCTGTACAGTTGTGGGGTATGATTCTGTATGCAGCCTACTTCCACTCCCAGGATTCAGACCATGGCTGTGTCTGCTACAACTTACAGACTGTCCATCAGAGTTGTGTGTGCCATATAGATATTGCTGTATATCTCCTATCTGCTTTCTGTCTTATAATTCTCCTGTGCTTTGGCATTCTGACCTTGTATTACAACACTCTTATACAGGATATCCTAGACAGTTATATTTTGTAGGACAGTGTGGGGAACAGTGATGACTACTACCTCGTTATTCAGAGTAACTGCATCAGTCACAATGCCATACAATACCAATGTAAACAGTACCAGTACAGGGTAACATTCTTGTATTTCTGGGCACAGTGTTGGTATCTAACAAACCTGTGGGAGAACTGTTTGTTAGCACTTCCTGAATGTTGCCATATACAGTACCAGATTACGGATTACTAATATGCACATACATCTCACTCTGTTACTGTACACACTCTGGCCACAGCTTGACAACATGGGGGTGTAAATGGGACATACGTGGCTTCTTATTCTCAAATGGTTTTGGGGAGTTGCTAGTGTGCCAGCTTTGTTCTCATAGATGTTTGTCAATCACATGTATTCCCTGTTGGCTGGCTAAACATCTGGGATCATCCCACTGATTTCACAGGGGAACAGGTTGGCAGGCACCAGATATGGGCCACTTTACTAGACATATCAGTACAGTTGTGGGGTATGATTCTGTATGCAGACTACTCCCACTGCCAGGATTCGAGCCATGGCTGTGTGAGCTAAAAATATAACAGTTCACATCTTAGTTGCATGTGCTATTCAGGTTTTGTTGTTTGCCTTTCCCCTGTTTTCTGTCTATGTGTCTCTCAGTTGTACTAAATGGCCTCTGGGGATTACACTATTCATATACAGGCATTCCTACACATTCTGTTTATGGTGCACAGAGTGGGTAACAGTGCTTAATACAACAGTACTATTACATGTTTGCAAATCTACATTACCATATGATACCAGAGTATACCCATGCAGTCCAGCAGATAGAACTTTATTGTCAGACTATTACGATTTATTTACATACAAACTATATGAGACTCTTCCTGCCATATTCTCCAGTGTATGCAGTACTTGCCTTGAACAATACAGGTTTTATACAGGCAATTAATTTATTAATACTTTTAGTTTTATTTCCTATGACAGTAAATGCATAAATATTACTGACCTTCCTCATGTTTCACCCTCACCAGGCAACTGACGTAGGCCTCCTGGTTCGCAGCCCACTCCATTGTAGGTGTGGGGAACAAAAGAGGAATATTTAGCCATACCTATCCATGATATACATGAGCTGGCAATTATTACACACATAGTGGTGTGACACTTACACACAGCTGGGATATCACCTTCCACTCTAGCCTCTTGGATCCACTGGCCCAAGAGGTCCCCCTTACACCACTTCAGGTCAGCATAGTGATGCCTGACCTGCTCACTAGTTTGGGGTATGCCAGTGGCACTGGTGAAGTCATGGGTGAGACGGTCCCAAGCCTCCTTCTTATATTGGGAGCCCTGGTACTGGCCCTGCAGCAGTCTCTGATCATGGTCTTTGACAAGGAGCCCTGCCATGACTCTGGACTCCTGGATGCACCAGCACTGCGCCCAAAAGTGCACACCTTCTCCCCTTCCTGACATGGTGCCTGTGAGGGGAAGCTACGACCAGTTATGAGATGTATTCCCACCTCTTGGGTTTACATAGGGCCATTTTCCCACACTTTTCCGTGATTGGCCAGTTTTGAAAAGGCTAAGCTATGGGCAAACCTGCTTACCTAGGGTTGGCATTGTTTAAAGGGGTATACCTCTGGGCACACTGAGTTAGCTAGCCTACACATTGCTTATACCTCCTAAGCTGGCCTGTGAAATGCTTAGCATTGCTTGCATTAGACTTTGCATTATATTTCCTTTTTGGCATTGATTTATTATTCATTACACCTTATATGTATGCCTGGTATCCATGATTCAAGTGTACGTACACTGTATGGGGTCCTTGTGTTTTATTGGGGACTTCAACATTCTATTACAATTACACCTGACTTCTGGGCTTACTGCTGTACTCCAGTTCACATATTTATGTTATGTAGTGGGTTGAGGCACATATGTCTGTATACTGATTCCTTTCACAGGTTCAGTTTGGTTTTATTATGGTGATGACTTGTTTGCTGATACCTCATTTTTCTGTCCTTCTGTGATGGCTTGGTGGTTAACTACTGTGACTATAGTGTATAGGGTCCTGGGTTTAAGACCTGTAAGGCTGTTTATTTTGTTGATGGGCAGAACAAGGGCCGTTGGTTACAGAGTTTGTAGCGCACTTTTGAGCATTTGTAAGCAGGTTTGCATGGGTTTGTGCGAGGGTAAGCAATGCTAACCTCCGGTTACATATGCTTACAGAGAGTTAGCTTCAAAATTGCTTAACCTGTGTGCGCATTGCTTACCCCCATGCATATGGGCTTAAACTCGCTTACTAGTGCTTAAATATGCTTACTACTGCTTAAAGGTGCTTAAACCTGCTTACTAGTGTTTTATTCATTATGATACTGACAACTCACATGTGCATTTACTGCAGTACTCCAGTTCATTACTATATGTTATTTAGTGGGTTATGCAACATAAATATTAATCATAACATGCTTTGCCATGGAAAATGGAATGTGCTGGAGTGAGACTCGAACTGTGAATGCCTGTTCATAAGGCAAATGCTCTGCCCACTACACTACTGCTATGCTGCTTCATTTGCATATATCTTCCTTGTTATCCTCTTCAGCCATTTAAGCTGCATTAACTGTAGCTAAGTGATGTGCACACCCGCACACCTATGGTTAGCTTTAATCAGATTTAAAAAAAAAGGTTTGTTAATTTTATTTCTGTATACTTGCTGTTGTACATGATGGGGCTGTTGGTGGGAATATGCGCATACCTATGAGCAATCTTGCTCATTTCTTAGCCCTTTCTGCTGTTCTTCATTGCGGGGGCGTGTATATTCTGAGAGCTCTGCTCTCAGACATGCCCCCTGCACTCTTACATGCTCTGTGTAAAATTAGGAGCTCAGGCAGTGCGGCTCATTAATATGCATGGCACGTTGCTGTCCTGCTCCTAAACGGCTGCCTCCGTGCAGGACTAAGCTAGTCCTGCATGGAGGAATAGTAAATCAGGGGGTGAATTTCTTTCTTTATAGTTGTTTTATTTATTTATTTTGCTTTTGTTTACCAGATTTGTCTTACTGGGTTTAGTCAAAAAAACATTTTCAATGGAGGTCTGGGGAGAAAAGCCCCAACATATTACAGGCATTTTTAAGCAGAAATTCAGTAATATATATGAACAGACATTAAGTGAGATACATTAACAACAATGTATACATTTGCTAATTAGATTGCATTCATATGAAGTAAAGGAAACTCTTACAATGTAAATGATACTTATGTGTTTAGTAGATATTGAATAGTGAGCATTTAAAGAGGTGTATTAGTGGGTTTGTCAAAAAGATAATATATCACATGATTAGTGCTTAAGAATTAAAAGATATGGCCATGAGGGAAGGAACTTGGTATGGCAGAAAATAATAATATTGTAGTTAAGAGGTGGATATTAAACAGGTTCAGAGAGAATTACTTAAGGCTATCATAAGATTTATATCTGAAGTACAGAGGTGGGATGGTATGCAGTATCACAAAACTGTGTATATTGCTGGGAGACATGGAATCATCCATTACCAACAGTTCAAAAAATAGACTTGAGAAAACCAGATATAGTAGTCCATGTAAAGAAGGCAAAAATTGCATTGATCATTGAAATTGCTACACCCAGTGACTACAGTGTCTTATGAACAGAGAGACACAGAGTCATAAAATATCAGCATTTGCAGGCAGAAATGAGGGTAATGTGGAAGAAAGATACCCAGACAGTTCCAGAAGTAGTAGGAGCAATAGGTCTTATAAAATAGAATCTACAGTCGCATTTAGATATATTACCAATACATGTAACTCTGTAGGAATTGCAGAATGAGCTATTACTGGGCACAGATGCTGCATAGAGCACTTCTGGCTGACATCAAAAATTGTAATATTCAAATTGTTGTTTGGGGAACTTTTCTGTGGTGCTGTGGGTGCTGGTAGTCATTTTAAATGAATTAGAAGAAACTGAAAGTAAGAAACTGCTCTCTAAGCTCATGGCCTATTCTAGAACTCTAAAAGCTTCACTTACAGTTCTCTGCTTTCTCGCTGAAGCCACAAGCTGGTAAAATATATTTTAATTCATCTTGAGGTACTACAATAAAAAAAAAAAAAAAAAAAAAAAAAAAAAACGCTGTTAGAGCCATTTAGTGTCATTTGCATATTTATAAACGGCAAAAAAACAAAAGTACTTGATTACAGAGCGTGACAAGCACTTGAAGCAAAGCAGTATGGGGCTTAACTTAAATCAAAAGGCTCTTAAAGTGGCAAGCACATATTTTCACTAAAATACAAGTGCTTCAAAGCATTATTATGTACATATACATAGCATAGATTTAATAATTCTAAAAGGAAATAAGAAAAAAATACCACAAAAGTACTATAATATATGCAAAGAAAATGACATCATGAACAAGATAGAAGCAACTGATGTAAACAGTGCAAACTCATATGTATGCATACTATGACAGATAGCTATAAAAATATGACTACTTATAACAGAAAAAGTAATAATAACTTAACAGTTAAGAAACCAATAAATAAATATATATCTACACAAATTTATTCAGTAAGAAGCTGAACCAAATGTAATAAAGAACTAGTATGGTAGGATATAAATGTCAAGAAAGCATTATACGAATCAGCATGCATAACAAGACTGGTAAATAAGAAATGGCACTCATATGTGATAAACATGAACAAGTCTGATGTTAGTCCTCAGTAATTAACTATGAAGATGACTAGATTAAGTTCAATTGTTAAACAAGACATACAACAATACTAATATGTTTACTATACTAAGAGCAGTACAGATATTATTTTTGAAATGCTCAGGATTCTCTTGTGCTTCATAGAGAAAAACAAGGTACAAGAAAAGTTAAAAGAGATTACATGAATCAGATGAAGTCTTAATAAATTCATATTCATTACTGATACTATCTAAAGTATAAAATATCACAAAAATTGCATATAACTTATCTATTATACAAGAACATTATGAAAGCCTATAATATGAATACAGACAAACCTAAATCTAAAGATGTAAAGAATTCAACTCAACAGATGAATGTACTATATAAAAGTGTTGTTTATTTTATACATAGAGATTACATTAGAAGCCAAAATGTTATTATATATTAAAATCTACAGTTTATGACAACAATAACAATGTTTTCATTAACCTGACTGTATGTTGAAACAAATGAAGTTTCATAAGGCTCTGTTGTCTTAACAGTAGGAAATATGAACCTACTTGGACTGTGTACACATGGGGTTTGCAATAAATACTAACAGTCATCATAGTTGTATATTAAATCTGGCATAAATAAACACTAAAAATAAAATGGCTGCTTAGAAATATACATATGAGCAAAAGGATATGTATACAATGGTTATAAATGAAGCAAGAAATAAATTGATAATAAAGTGTTGTCTAAATAAAATGTTGACACTATACTAGAAATACTGTTACCTGAAAACAGATATTGGTTGAAGGACATTAAATAATAATACGGTGAGATAAAATATAAGATGTATATACTAGAACAATGTTGTATTTAAAGTTGGTTACACTATTTTATTTAACTATGGACAGTAATATCATATAACAATCTCTATAATAGTGTTTAACTGAATATTATATAGTTCAATAACTGAAGTTTGATAGCACACAAGGAATAATAACCTGATGCTTTTAGTTGTATTTGTTGTTGGGAAAGCTGAGAGAAGATGTTGAATAGGGATAAGAGGGGAAAGCTGAGAGAAGATGTTGAATAGGGATAAGAGGGGTCACTTGAATGGTAAACCTATTCAAGGATGGGATGTTTTCTCCCATGAAGGGAATGATTGGTTGTTTATATTTTGAAAACCACTTTTTATGCAGACAGTTTTTATTTGTACCTTTTAAAAGGACTTTTATGCAATGCATTTATAACATATATGAAATGAATGGTAAAAAGTTTTCAGCACATATACAAGGTTATGTTTGTTTGTGTCTTTTGGCTTTTCCCGGTTAGGGGTCACCACAGCGGAACTCCGGTCCATTAATGATTGGCAGTAGATTTTTACATGCCGAGTTGCCGGCCCTGACGCACAACCTTCAACGAAGGTACGCCCATTCACGCATGTCTCCACACAGGAGATGGTCTAGCTGAGAATCGAACAGGACAACGTCTTACTGTGAGGCAACAACGCTACCGCAGCACCACCACCACATGTAGGTTATATACAAATACAAAAACAGGACAATGATTAAATACAAAGGTATAGTTAGTCCAACTGTGAAATGCATTTCTATCAATGTCAGTGGATTAAATAACAGCTGTAGAAGAGGAGGCTTACAAAGATATCTTAAGTTATGTAAAGCTCAAGTAGTATTTGTACAAGAAACACATCTTATACAGCAAGACATTAATAAGATTAGTATGCATAATTACACATTACTAGCAAGTTCAGAATATAATAAAAAGCAAAGAGGTGTAGCAATATTATGAAGAAAGACTACCTTGATGCTCAAGATCATAAATACAGTCAATGATAACTCAGGAATGTTTTGTTTAGTGTTAATATTGATAAATGGTTTGGCTTAAACCCGAATAAACAACTATTGGATACCAGGACTAGGTGTCAGGGCAGCCAAACAACATTTAGAGAACATAATGCAAGATTCCAAAGGTAATACAATAATTGAAGGAGATTTTAATTGTATAATGAAAGAAGAGAACAAAAATGATAAAAACACACACAAGAAATATCCACTATTAAAATTACTTACAGAGTTTACTGACTCATAACTTAATGGACATTAACACATTTGCTGAACAAGATTCAATTGATATTCACACATTACTCACATAGACATAACATAATTTCAAGAATAGATGGAGTGTATATAACAAAAGATCTTATCACAAAAAATAAGCAAAGTCAAAATAATCACCTTCCCCTTCTCAGGCCATAATGCAAAAAACTTTGAAATAGATTTTAACTTTAAGAGAAAACTTACAATCGTAAGAATTCCAGCCTATACAGCAAACCAAAAATAGTTTAAACAATACTATACTGCAGAGATGCAATAATTTCTAGATTTAAACCTCACAGATGATGTAGCAGACATAAATATATATATATATATATATATATATATGTATACATGTATATATATATATATATATATATATATATATATATATACATATTATATGTATATCTATATATATATATACATATATATATATATATATATATATATATATATATGTGTGTATATATATATATATATATATATATATATATATATATATATATATATATATATATATGTATATGGTTCCCCTTTAGAATCTCAAATTGCTGAAAGCTCGAAATTCATAAGCTTGAGCCCAGAATCTCGAGTTTTTAGCAACTCGAAATTCTAAAGCGGACGTAAAAGACATTGAAAAATGTCTTTACAATGTTTTTGCAGGGGGGCAAGCCCCCTCTGCACCCCACACCCCCCCTACTTAAATATACCAACTCCGAGATCACACTACAACGGGGATGAGGGAAATCTCCCATTCCACACTGTATACAGAAGTGCACAATGGGAGAATTTCTGTTCCTCTGCTGTAGTGCGGTCACGGAGCTGGTATATTTAAGCAGGGAGACTGCATGGGGACTAAGCCCCCTGCATACATGTAAGTAAACTTTTTTTTTTTTGGTTCTCTCCCCTTCACAATTTCGAGTTAATGAAACCCGAGATTCTGGGCTTGAGCTTATGAAATTTGAGCTTTCAGTAACTCAATCTTGTGAAGGGGATCTATATATATATATATATATATATATATATATATATATATATATATATATATATATATATATATGGGTTCACTACGGTTGATTGAAAACTCACTTGACTGAAAATGAAATTACTAGGACCACTTCACTGAAAGCTCACTTCACTGAAAACTCATTTCTTTGAAACTCATTACGTTGAAAGTTATAAATGGCCTTTTCCTCACTGTAGTGTGACCCTGGAGTTAGTACATAAAGTAAGGGAGGGGTGGGGGACACAGCCCCTTACATTGAGGGGTGTGGGAGTTGTATATAAATAAACATTTTAAACTATACACAGTGATACTTACAAGTGCAATAAATAACTGCTTCCAAAAGAGAATATATAACCAAGATATGTGGGGGGCTTCACCCCCATACCCCCCTTACTTTATATACTAACTCCAGGGCCACACTACAGTGGGAAAAAGGCCATTTATAACTTTCAATGAAATGAGTTTCAGTCAAATGAGTTTTCAGTGAAGTGAGCTTTCAGTGAAGTGGTCCTAGTAATTTCATTTTCACTCAAGTGAGTTTTCAATCAACCGTAGTAGACCCATATATATATATATATATATATATATATATATATATATATATATATATATATATATAGGATGAAATTAAAGCATATTTATATGAGGAGGCAGCAGCCTGGTATAAAAACAAAACAAAAGCACTGTAATAATGAACTGGCAGAACTGCAAACTAAAATAGACAAAATGAAATTAGATATTCATAAAGGCAACTTAGCTTCAGAAAAAGAATTAGAAGACCTCAACAAAAAATGCTTAGAGATATTGAACCATAAAGCAATGATTAATCTAGAGAAGGCCAAACTATGCACTTACTCTATGAATAAAAAAATCAAAAGAGAATAAGTAACAGGGCAAAAAGAATGATGAAGGTAGATCAGATAAACGAAATATACACTATAGACAAAAAAGAAAAGTATCAGACTTATAAGGAATTCTAGAAGCCTTTAGAGTGTATTTTAATAAACCCAATAGTCAAGAAAATAAAGTAGAATCAAGTGAAGCACTTAGAAAATTTCTTAAAGAAAATATAAGACATAGACTATCAGATGAACACAGAAAAATAATAGATAAAGATATAACTATGACAGAAATTAAAGCACAAATCAAGAAAGTAAAATAAAACAAAGCCCCGGGTAATGGTAATATGACACCAAAGACATTTAAACTAGTATCTAATAATGCATTAAATTTAATACTAAGTGTGTTCACATCAGTTAAAGAAGGTAATAAATACCCTCCTTCTTGGAAATACACTCAAGTATCACCAATTTTGAAGCAAGATAAAAAAACTGATGAGTGTACCTCATATAGACTCATAAGTTTATTAATTATAGATTAAAAACTATTTATGGCTGTTCATGACAACAGAATAAAACAAATATTGCCGTTATTGATAGAGAATTATCAAACAGGATTCATTAAAAACAAAAATACATATGACACTATAAAGAGAATTTTGTCCCTTATTAATTTCATAAATAAAACAAAAACTAAAATGAATGTCATTTGTTTAGATATTAACAGTGCATTTGATTCTGTGAATTGGGATTATCTTTGGCTTGCACTGGTGGAGTATGAATTTTTGAAAAAATTTGCCTCAGTAATAAGGTCTCTTTATGATAAATCTTTGACATACATAAAAATTGAATCCTGTTTGTCGGAGCCTATTTCCATTACAAAAGGTACAAAATAGGGTTGTCCACATTCTCCTTTGTTATTCACATTAGTGATAGAACCATTAGCAAATTTCATATGTGCAAACCCAAACATTCAAAGAATTCAACTAGATACTGACCTTGAGTTAAAGATTCAACTATTTACAGATGACATTTTATTGACTTTAAAAGAAGATAATAACACACTAAAAGAACTATGGAAAGCAACAAAACAGTTTAAGAAGATTTCTGGACTATCATTTAATGAAAATAAAACCAATATGTTACTAATAAATATGAAAAAAGAAGCATTAAATAAAAAAATATATATATCTATCTAGAAATGATGCAATCAAATACTTATGAGTTAAAATTACAAATGACATAGATACAAGACTGCAGCTAAACTATAAAGAGATTTTGAATTTTATCAAAGAACTCATACAAAAATGGAGTAAGCTATTTTTTTACCTTGGAGGAAAGACTATATATAATTAAAATGATTATATTCCCGAAAAATATGTATTTTATAGAAGCTTGCTCACTACCTCCACCTAAATCATATTTAAAACAATTTGAAGATTTAATAAAATTCTTATGGTACCCTAAATAACCTAGAGTTGCCCTAAGACATCATTTTGACAAATGCGAAGAAGGTGGAATAGCCTTACCAGATTTAGAAGGCTGTATACAATAGTCAGTTTTAAAAACAGTTTCTCTATGGTTAACAAAGAATATAATACCAAATGGAAATTAGTACATGAAAAAATCTGGTTAAAAGCCATTCATGATACAATAAATAAACATATGGAAATAGTACTGAATAGCTTATTTTGGTTATTGAAGGAATATATAGCAACAGGGAAACAAAAAAAAAATTCTAAATAAATTATCAATACCCTAAAGTCTTTCATGCACTTTGTAAACAAAAATCCGGATGTAAAAGCATGGTCTTTTTTCATATTCCCAATAGCATATACACAAAATAATATTATAAATCAGGACTCGGTGGCAGTTAAAACACTTAGTAAGAATGGTCTAATTTATTGGCATCAGTTGATAAACATTAATAAAATACTAATAATGGAGCAAATTGTTAGTGAGGTCAACCTTGAAAATAACATGTGGTTAACACTGTAGGGATTAAGACAAACAGTTTTAAACCAACAGGCAATAATGCAGATGTCTGTTAGGGAAAAATTTCCTAAGTTCATAGAGCCATTAATAATGCTGATGGAATTTCCCACAAATGGGAAAGGAATTTTATCAGTATTGTACAAATTAGTTAAAGAAATAAGAGTTCATAATAAACAAAATATATAGAAGTACTATGAAATAGTTAATGGTAATGGAACCTCTGATTTTGTCAAGGGCAGGCCATGCCTACTCAAACTGGTGAACTTCTTTGAGAAGGACAACAAAGCAATGGATGAGCGAAAAATGGTTCACACTGCCTAGCTTGACCTGGCTAAGGGATTTGACATAATCCCTACTCGGGCATTGTTGACAAACTCAAAAGGTTACATACAAACCCTTATGTCATATGGTGAATAGCCAACTCGCACACATACAGGACCCAGATATTTAAAACTGGAGAGTCCACCTCTAAAAAGAGGCCAGTCACAACCAGAGTCCCTCAGGGATTGGTCTTGGAACCTCTCTATTTTGGCATTTACAGTACTTCTCAGAAGTCAAGGCCAATGTTAGTGGCCTCTGGCTGACTAAATTTGCAGATGATTGCAATTTAGGAGCTGTCATTGAATCCTCCACCAACACAAATATTTTCCAGGAAGGGCTGACACAAACAAGGAACTGGTATTAGAGACATGGACTAAAACTTAATGCCAAGAAATGCATAATAGTATCCTTTGGGAAGTCATCTACCCCTGGCAACTATCATATTTACAACACACCCCTAAGAGTTGACCCAATAGTCAGGAACTTGGGGACACATATAGAAAGTAACCTAGTCTGTGGCCATCATGTGTCTACACTAGTGAGGAAATCATTCTATGTTGTGCAACTTAATAAACAAAGGTAGGGAATCTAGGTCCAAGGAAGTCATTATTCTACTGTATTCAGCAATCATTAGACCTATCAGTGAGTACAATGCCCCCTTTGGCATGTACCTAACCAGGCATATCCAACAACTGGAACATCCAAAGAGTTTCCTCACTAAAAGAATACAAGGCAAAAGTAACATGTCCTATGCAGACCACCTCAAGGCTCTATTACTGTATTATGTCTTCTACAGGTTGTTGAGGGGTGATATATGCCTGGCATACAAGGCATTGTCAGACCCCATTGTGGTGGATCTCCTGTACATCTGCAAAACAAACAGCACCAGAATGACCTGTTATAAAGACTTAAACCTTGCCTGTGATATAAATAGGACCTGCTGGAGAGACAGGTATATATCCCAGATACTACCCTTTCTTTGGAATATGCTCCCCATCCATGTGAAGCAGAGTTCCTGCCTAACCCAATTCAAGTGTAACTTGGACAGTTGAGTAGGGAACATGAAATTCATTCCTTCATTCCTTGTTTGGCATCTATGTATCTAATGGACACAGGCAACCTGTAAATGGTTTATCTAACAGTCTCCTGCTTAGACTTATCAAGGGTATCTGAACTTGTCAGAGATTTGGGATTCATGGCTAGGCGTAAAAAGGTCCTTGTGGCCATTAGCCTAGTAAACACCTATGAATCTATGACTCTATGACCCTATGTTAAGAAATATCAACTGATAATACAGTTACTACTCAAATAATTAATCACAAATCAAAGAACACTCAGCACAAGTTGCCTCTTTCATAGACACTTTTATTAATACATGTGTGTGAGACCCAAAATCAATATAGGGAGTCTCCCCAAACAAAAGAAACTGTGAGCTTATATACGCTTAGATAATACTGATACTAAGTCGACTAGGTGCACCAGTAAACAATAAAAGATTTGCATACACCAATCAGGTAGTTCCCTGTAAGCATTAAGACACACATGCATATTTATTGCTAGGTAGAAAGAGAAAATTAGACATAAGTCCACAAAAAGACTTGTTTCCTTGACCACATAACTTTTTGATCACAGTGCTTACTTACTCCATGCAGTCAATCACATACTCTTAACCTTCAATGCAGCTGTTTTTGACCTTTCAGATTTTACAATCCCCAATTTGATGGTGGTTAAGCATCACCATACAGTCTATCAAACATTTTTCCATAACTCAACATTACCATAATATCTGAAATCTCAGCATTATTGCACACGTTTACTTCATTGCTTTTATCTTTAAAAACTGGCATGTAAAACTGTGATTGAACTGTTGCTGCCTTGGCAGTCAATAGTTCACAAATCAATGTCTTTATTAAAAACAGAACCAGAAAGTTTATTAAGGCAAGAATAGCAATTAGCATTAGTAGTCTTAGTATGCTATCACCCCAACCGGAGAATAAGTTAGTCAACCATGCCCATGTGGAGCTATTGGCTTCCTTAGCCTCTGACAGGTCTGCCACCTTCTGGATCAGCTCCAAATGGCTAGTTATCTCATGTTGTTTGCCAGGAATAAAAGTACAGCACTCTTCATGGATTAAAGCACAGGTACCCCCTTTAGCCGCAAGTACGAAATCAAGAGCTATACGGTTTTGTAGGACCACAGCTCTCATGGCTGTCAGCTCATCAATTATAAGTTCTACTGCTAAAAAAGTTGCATTGCTCAGGGTTTCAAGGAGTTTCAACAGTTTTCTCAGCTCCCAAATTGATTTCACCACCCCATAAGAGGGTATCATGCCAGCCCAGGAAATGACATTATCCCCAAGGTCCATATGTGCTAACCCTTTAGTGCTGGCATGGGCAAGATCATAGTGGTAGATCCAGAATGCACCCACCTTACCTAGAGGGTTATTAAGAGCCTTCACTTCTCGAATATTTCAGATTTTTCCCCGGGGTAATTTATATACATGTCATATGGCCGGGACTAAATAACCCAGAAAACAGCTGCCAGACCAATTCTCAGGTAGCCATTTATATGCTTTCTTTACACAGATGAAGTAGCAGCAATCATTTAAGATTACTTTGAGATATTTTCAGAAGCTTTATTGTTAATAACAGTGTGGAAAAATACATTGAATCCCAGATTATCCTGCAATTGAGCGTATTTAGAGAGATTATGTCTCTGCATGTCGTCTTCAAAAATCCATTCCTGCTGATGAAGTAGTTTGTGTGTGTTATTTAGTCTCTTTGATGTCACTTTCTTTCTGGCCATACCCTATGAGCACATTCTCCTGTCAGAAAAAGATGCTTCTCTGACCATTGTTTGATTTGCAATGGTAGACAGACAGATGACATGGCAGACTCTTATGATAGAAGTATCACAACTACTCCACCCCACTTTTTTGGATCCATTCTGCTTGAGACACAAAATGCCATGCTGGTGAAAAGCCAAAGACAGTGACACAGTCTTGTTAGGATGTGACAACAATCCCCCAATAAGATTGGTTAAAATATCCTGGTGCATAGAAGTGTTGAGGGGAAAGCTAGTGAATAGGATGCCATCATGAGCAGTAGGAATCATGCTGCAAACCCAACAATTACTGATATTGAAAGAGGAGGCATACATCAACTTGAAGGCATGATACGTGTTAAAGTTTGGGTGCCAACTAGTTGCTTGTCGGTGGACATGAAAGTGTGGGGTGGTCATAAGACTGGTGAAAGTAGCTGAAAAAAGGAATGGACACAATAGCAAAAGTAGGAGTACAAGAAGTGTGCTGCAAATACACATACAATGTTTCTGAGGAAATAGAGTGGCCCACAAGCAAGGCTGAGATTGCAGTTGTACAGTTGGACCAAAGGGATGAAGAGTCTTGAGTGAAGAGTCAGTTGAGTCCATCAGGAGATGCATAGTAGCGGGGGAGGCTGTGGTCATTGCTAGAAGGATAAAATAAAGTTCACAGCTTTAATAGGGTGGTTTAATGTGGCTATGGGTGAAATGAGCACCAGGTTCCGGAATGTCCTGAGGTGAAGAGAAAGTAAGTGGTTTTTGATCTTCTGAAGGCATGATTTTCTTGACTTGTGAAATGTGTATCCAGGTAGATGATCCTTGTAGCCGAACAGCAGAGGAGGTGGTGAGCAAAACCAGGTAGGGCCCCTTCGAACGGGACTGCAAAGCTGTTTTGTGACTGAGGAATTAACATATATTCAGTCACCTGGTTGAAGGTGATTTGCCAGGTCAGGTTCAGGTAGTGCTTGAGCTTGTATGACCTGATGGTGGTGATGCTGTAAAACAGAAACAAGAGATTTGCAGTAGGACAACAAATTAACATCATGTAACTGATAATCAGAAAAAGGAGGTGGCGGTGTGAAGGGCATATGAATAGGTCGACTCATAATAATTTCATGTGGAGAAAGACCCTTGGAATGATGAGTTTGGCCTCGCATGGAGAATAATACTAAAGCTAGTGCTTGTACCCAGGTGAGGCCTGCTTCTGCAGTAAGCTTAGATAGGCGTACCTTGATGGTTTGATTTGCCCTTTCAATAATGCCAGAGGTTTGAGGTCTATAAGGGCAATGAAACTTCAATATAATACCTAGCATTTTGCAAATTGCTTGTGTCAGCTGTGGGGTCAAGTGCATGCCTCTGTCAGAATAAATATGGCATGGTACCCCAAAATGGGGAATAACCTCAGTGCATAGTTTTTTAGTAACAGAAATAGCATCATTCTTGGCACATGGATAGGCCTCAACACAGCCAGAGAAAACATCAATTATAGTAAGAACATATTTGAAACATGCAGAAGGAGGAAGTTTGATGAAATCTCATTGCAGGGCACAAAAGGAACCTAACAGTTTTGGTAGAGGCTGGGGTGGGACCTGGGTGCCTTTTGAAATGTTAAACTGTAAACAGATTGAACAATTTAACAATAATGGTGTACAGATTCTGAAAAAAACAGGTGAATACCAATCGCATTGGATCAGCTTAATTAGTGAGTTCTGGCCCAAATGAACAGGAAGATGATAGGGATAGATCAATTGATGTAAAAAGGCTTTTGGTGCTGCAGGGTACCCATCTGGATGTCTCCAGATGGAGTCTTCGCCACATTTACAATTTGCATGTGTCCACTGAGTCACCTTGGAATCTGACGCATTGTTCTGTAAATTCAATAAACACTGATTTGAAAAAGTAGGCATTTGCAATGCCTGTTGAAATACACACAGCTGCATTGTTTGTCCCTGAACAGAGGTGGAAAGAGCAGCTTGTTTCACAGCCCAGTCTGCCAAAGTGTTTCCCTTACTTTCAAAAGAGTCATCAGACTGGTGAGCTGCAATTTTAATAACAGCAACTTGTTTTGGTAACAAAAGACATTGTAACAACATGTTGACATAAAATGCATTCTTGATAATAGAACCACTACGTGTACGGAATTCCCGTTCTTTCCATAAAGTGCTAAAGTCATATACTACACCATGCGCATAGCGGGAGTCAGTATATATATTGACTGCTTTGTTCTTGGTCAACTGACAGGCAGTAGAGAGAGCTACTAATTCAGCTACTTGAGCTGATGAACCAAGTGGTAAAGTTCCAGTTGACAATACAGAGTTTTGTGAGCAGACTGCCCAAGCAGCTGACAGCTGTCCATTTTGATTGTGCAGACAAGCTCCATCAATGAAAAGTACCAGATTGGGATTTTGTAAAGGGGCGTCCTGGAGGTCTATCCTAGGAGGAAGAGAAGAGTTAACAACAATAAGATAGTCATGGGGTTCAGCCTCATCCAAGCTGAGGATTAATGATGCTGGATTAAGTGCCAGGAATCTGACAATTTGGAGGGCAGGGTTAGCAAGTAAAATCAATTCATATTTTGTCAGTCTAGAGGAAGATAAATATTGTGTTTTTGTTTTGAAGAGTAAGGCATGAACTGCATGAGGGGCAGCTAATAAGATGTTGCGTCCTAAGGTGATGGAGGCTGCAAGGTCTGTTAGAATGGCTGCAGGTGAGACTGCCCTCAGGCATGTGGGTGATCCAGACGCTACCACATCCAAATGGGTGCTAAAATATGCTATCAGTTGGTACCCTCCGGTGCATTGTTGGGCTAAAAGACCCAATGCCACCTTATTTCATTCACTACAGAAAAGAATAAATGGTTTTGAGTAATCTGGTAGGCCTAGGGCAGGTGAGTTGGATAATTGTACCTTGAGCTGTAAGAAAGTGCTCTCATGTTCCCTTGACCAAGGAAGAGGCTTGGAAGTATCCTTTTTCAATAAAGCAAATAAGGGCTGACTAATTTCTAAGAAATGATGGACCCATTGGTGGCAGTAGCCAGCCAGTCCCAGAAACCCTTAGAAGTGGCGTTGGGTAGTAGGATGGGGTGCATTTTGGATGGCCATTACACGGGAGGGCAAAACTCTCCGAGCACCGTGCAAGATTAAATTATTCAAACATTTAACTTCAGGTTGGCAAAACTGCAGTTTGGATCTGTTCACTTTAAAATGCTGATGAGCCAAATACTGCAAAATGGCAAGGGTGTCCCTTTGACATGCTTGCGAAGTAGTAGAGGCAATGAGAATGCCATCGACATACTGCACTAGTGTTGTTTTGGCAGGAAGAGCAAGGGCATCCAACTGTCACTTCATTTCTCTGGAAAAAAGAGTAGGTGATTCCACATACCCCTGGGAAAGTCTAGTACATATATATTGCTGCCCCTGGTATGTGAACGCAAAAAGATATTGGCTATCCAAATGAATCAGAATAGAGAAAAATGCAGAAGAAATGTCTATCACAGAGAAGGTGATGGCAGATGGAAGGATACAGCTCAAGATAGTAGCAGGATTAGGCACTATAGGGAAGGCAGGTAGAACAGTCTTGTTAACAGCTCTAAGGTCTTGAACAAACCAATACTTTTTTCTGCCTGGTTTCTTGACTGGTAGAATAGGAGTATTGCATGGGTTAATGGTAGGACCTATAATGCCCTGTTACAATAATGATTGGATTACTGGAGTGATTCCTGCTTCCGCCTGGATGGAAAGAGAGTATTGACGCATCTTGGACAACACTGCACCAGGCCTCAAGGTGATTTTAACTGGATCCGCATGAAGCAAGAGGCCCATGTCATTATCATGGGAGGTCTATAGTGATGCAGGAAGAGCATCTAGTGAAAGGTGAGAAGGAGCAGGTTGTTCTTCACACGGTGTAAGCACTGCTTGCAAATAGTTGGAATCAACTGAGATACACATTCCTAACATAACATAGTCTTGTTCTTCTGGTGGGATTTCCAGAAAGATTCCTTCTTCAGTGCAATAAATTGTGCACCCTAGTTTGCATAGCAGATCATGGCCAAGTAGGTTCAATGGTGTTGACATGCCAACTAAAAAGGCATGATGTTCTGTTAAAGGACCCAAGCTTACTGGTACTTGAACTGTTTCAGGGTAGCTTATGGTAACCCCGGAAACTCCCATGCCTTTAGTGGTGCTGCTGGAGAAGGGAAGATTTTTGGCAGCTTTCAATGTAAGCATAGATTTGGTGTTCCCATATCTACTAAGAAAAGGATAGGATTATTTTTCACAGTTAATCTTACGAATGGACCTTGCTGGTCAATTGGAACAAATGGGAAAAGTTGCTGCGTCTGTTCAGTGGAGCCCTATAGTGACTGTTGGGCATTAGGCCACATGGGACGGGTCCAGATGGAGTTCCAAGGCTGATTCTGGCCTGACTGAGACTGTTTCCCATTATTTGCAGAGGGTTGCTGACAGTGGTCCTGTGCTCAAAATCCTGGTCCATTAAGGCCTCATCTTCCCGAGTGATTTCTCCCTCCTCAGCCTCATTGCCCAAAGGAAGAGAACATATGTAACTGGGCCTGAAGAAGTTTATTCTGTATGTCCTTTTTTTCCTTTACCATAAGGTTGGACAGATACTGCACCTGGGTAATTAGCTCACGCAAGCCTAGGCTGGGCCAATTCAAACACACCTTCTTCAATTGATCTTGAACCATGGGTAGAAGACTGAAAGGTAGCGGGCAGCCCGCTGGCTGCAGGACCTTCCTCCATCTTGGGATACCCTGAGTAGGCTTCAAAAGCATCAGTAAGGCATGACAGATAGGAGTCCACTGGTTTGTCTTCCTGTTGCTGAATGGCCATAATCTTCGACCAGTTGGGAAGAGGGGGACAGATAACCATAATGACATCCAGTATGCGGCTTCTGACTGACTCAAAGCCATCATTTCCCATTGTTCCATGCTGCAGAATGGGATTTGGGACATTTGCATTGTTCCTTATTCATTTTAAAGGTCAGCTGGAACAGCATATTGCAATACCGCCCTTACTTCTTCAATAGTGGGGTTTTGAAGACTAACATGACCAGCCAAAATTAATTGAAATTTTACTGGGTTAGACCGTATGGGTGGAAGTGACTTTATGACTGCTTGAAAATCTACTGCCGACCACACCCTGGTAACAGTTATGGTAGAAGGGGCAGTTTCATCTCTACCATGTGCAGGGTTTGGGACTTCTCTTAAGGGAAAATACCCTTTTTCATCATCCTCCTCGGACAAAGATGAGGAGGCAGTGTCCTGATCAGAATCAGGATTGAAGCTATCTGGTCTTAAATATCCTTTTCTGGTATCAATGAGAATTGGTATGTGCTCTAGCAGGTTCATAGGTTCATAGGTGGGTACTAGGCTATCAGCCCAAGGGTCTAAGTAGGCCTAGCCAACAAGGTTCCCTGGCTTACACCACCCAAGAAAGTTAATTTCCTGTGCCCCTGTCTAGCAGAGCAACATAATTGATCGCTGGGCTGTATTTCCTATTTCCCATCCACTCATCAAGATTTTTCTTGAAGAGTGCTAATGAGGAGCTTTGCTTGACATAGATGGGTAGCTTGTTTGAGAGTATAGGAAGTCTCTGGGACAGGAATCTATCCCTCCAGCATGTCCTGTTTATTGTGGTGATAAGGTTTAGGTCCCTAGAGCATGTAGCTCAGAGGGATTTGGATTTCTTTAGGTGCAACATGTACAACAGCTCTGGGTTTAACATAGATTTATATGTTAGGCAGAGATCTCCTCAGAGTAAAGATGGAGTTTTTTGAGACGGTCAGTGTAGGGCATCTGTTTGAGGCCAGTAATCCTCTTTGTGAGGTACTTCTGTGTCCTTTCCAGCTGCTGCAGATGTCTTGTGAGGTACGTTCCAAAAGGGCATTGTACTCTATAATGAGTCTAATGAGTGCCGAGAAGAGGGGAACAACTTTTTTCCTGGATGAGAACTCTTATGTAATGAGGTGTGCCACATAGAAGGATTTCCTGACTACTGTGGCGATGTGATTATTAAAGGAGAGACTTCTGTCCACCTCGGTCCCAAGGTCTCTTATCACACATTCGGCATTAAGTAGACTGCCATTTATGTGGTAGTTCATGGATACAGAGTTTTTACCAAAGGGGATGACAATGCACTTTTTGGCATTGAGCTTGAGGCCATGCCTCTGACACCAGGCATCTGTCTCAGTGTGGCCCTTCTGTAGGATGTCCATTGGGGACATCTGCAGAAGAACCTCACTGAACAGATGCTGAGGCATGGCCTCAAGCTCAATGCCAAAAAGTGCATTGAGCTTGAGGCCATGCCTCTGACACCAGGCATCTGTCTCAGTGAGGCCCTTCTGTAGGATGTCCACATCATTTGGGGACTCAACTATGGCTCCTAGTTTGCAGTCATCTGTGAACTTCATTAACCAGAGGCCTTCTATGTTAGCCTGTACTTTAGAGAAGTAGATACCAAACAGGATAGGTCCCAGGACTGAACCCTGTGGTACTCCACTTGTCACTGGTTTGAAGTCATTGATTTTGAACCCTGCTTTTTGTTGCCCTTAAAAATTAAAAAAAAAAAAAAAAACATTAAATTTGGATCTAGTGTGTATTGCTGGGCCAGTATAAAGTGTGGATTCATCTCTAAGCTGACGTCTAGGTTTGATTTGGTCTGTGCTTTGAATAGCTGCACCATCAGAGGTGGACATAATTTTGGAATCACTTACTTTAGGTGCTAGCTGATCCGCACCTTGTAGCAACTGTGGTTGCTGAACAGTATCATTGGTGGGTTGCCAGACAGGCTGGAGTATGGCAGGTTGTTGCATCTGCTGTTGAGCAAGTGGCTCATGTGCCTGCACCTGGCCCACTATTTCATAAGCAGGTGGTGCAGTCGGTTGGGGCGGACTAAAAACATATTCTTCCTTGGAGGATTCAGTTGAGCCTATATTTAACTGACTTAAGCCCACTACGGGGTACAGCCCTTTGTATGGGGGGTCTCTAAAGGTTTTCCTTCTATTATTCCCATCTTATATGCTGTATGATTCAATGCCTTCAATTGCCCTTTTAATTAGTCTTGATTAAATTGTAAGCTTCTTACTATGGAGTCCTTTTCCCTATCTTTTGATTCCACTTGCCAATCATTAAAAGCAGTCCAACAACCCAGTGGTACCCTTTTCCTGTTTTCTTTTAGTTTCTTTTATAAGTTAGCCAGTACTCTTTGTCAAAACTGCCATTAGCTGGGAAGCATAATTTCCCATCATTCTTGGTGAGAGTAACCCAATGATTCAGATACGAACAGCTTTCTCGTGAATCTTTGTAAAACATGTAGCCGGCCGGAGTTCCTCTTTCTGGCTGTAATTCTTTACCCACACTCACTCCCATGTTAAAAGAAAAACCTCTGTTTGTTCTCTTTTTTTTTTTGACACTGAACTATAGTCGGTAACCCACACTCACATGTATGTCACCAGAAGATTATCATTTAACCCACACTCATTCAGTAATGAATCATGTCACTTACCTTTTGAAAGTTCCACGAAAGAAAGAAAAAAAAAAAAGTAAGACTTATAATGTAAATCAGGCACTTGCAAATAGCTGAGGTCCCGAAAGGCATAAAACCATCTGTGGGCCATTAATGAGACATCAGCTGTCTGCTCGAGCCCATCTCTGGATTTCTGGTACAAGTCACGGTGCCAAACTGTTAAGAAATATCAACTGATAATATAGTTACTCCTCAAATAATTAATCGCAAATCAAAGAACACTCAGCACTAGTTCTGTCTTTCATAAACACTTTTATTAACACATGTGGGAGACCCAAAATCAATATAGGGAGTCTCCCCGAACAAAAGAAACTGTGAGCTTATATACGCTTAGATAATACTGATACTAAGTCAACAAGGTGCACCAGTAGACAATAAAGGATTTGCATATACCAATCAGGTAGTTCCCCGTAAGCATTAAGACACACATGAATACTTATTGCTAGGTAGAAAGAGAAAATCGGACATAAGTCCATATAAGGACTTGTTTCCTTGACCACATAACTTTTTGATCACAGTGCTTACTTACTCCGTGCAGTCAGTCATGTACTCTTAACCTTCAGTGCACCTGCTTTTAACCTTTCAGATTTTACACTATGAGCAATTTAGGTGGTGAGAGACTGTACTCCTGCAAAAAAAAAAAACATATATTCCAAAACTGAGAGCTGACAATACTGATAGCTTTTGCTAGTGGTCTTTCTCTTATAAGATTTGGATATTTCTCTTCATTTATCCATTTGACAGCAGATAATACAGACTGTACATCCCATTAATGAGATCCTGGATTTCTTGACTGTTGCAATGCAAGCTATCAGATATGCCTTCATTAAGTAGCCCATGCCCCAGAAGTATAGATATTAATGTAGGAATCACAACTGCAGTTGTTGCATGTCAGTCTGATTGTTTCAAGTGAATTTGAAATGATAATCTACATATATGAGACATGATTTCTTTGAACCAAATTGAACCTGTGTCTACTCGGTTCCATGGATGATCTGGTACTGGGTATGTTACCATCTCTTCCTTTGGGTTGTTACTGGGATGTGCATTACTAATGGCGCAGCTGCACACTGTCTCTTCTATTTCAGTTAACATTCCTATCTAATATATTATATGTCCTGCTGTTTCTTTGTTTTACTAATGCACAAGTAATTTATGAATCTTGTCAAGCATTTGTTTTCTAAATTGCCTGGAAACTATTATTTTATTAACTTCAAACAATAAACTTAAACAAAACTTCTTTCTTCTTTGAAAGAAAGAAATAGACTGAATTTCTTTCTTTATAGTTGTTTTATTTATTTAATTTGCTTTTGTTTACCAGATTTGTCTTACTGGGTTTAGTCAAAAAACATTTTCAATGGAGGTCTTGGGAGAAAAGCCCCAAAATATTATAGGCATTTTTAAGCAGAGATTCAGTAATATATATGAACAGACTTTAAGTGAGACAGATTAACAATGATGTATACATTTGCTAATTAGAGTACATTCATATGAAGTAAAGTAAACACTTACAGTGTAAATGATACTTATGTGTTTAGTAGATGTTGAACATTAAGCATTTCAAGAGGTATATTAGTGGGTTTGTCAAACACAGTGGGTATACAAAGTGTAAACATCCCTGGTAAAATACCAGGTTTTTGTGATATAAAAAAATTAGACCACAATAAATCATTTCAAAACTTTTCCCACCTTTAATGTGACTTATAACCTGCACAATTCGATTGCAAAACAAACAAACCTGTTAGGGGAAAATATAGAAAATAAAAAAGTATAATAAGCTGGTTGCAAAAGTGAGTATACCCTTGAACTAATACTTTGTTGAAGTACCTTTTGATTTAATTACAGCATTCAGTCTTCTATAAATATATTTTATTCGTTATGTGATCCTTTTCAACCAAGCTGTGCCTGCAAGTTGTCCATTAAGATAAGTGCAGTATCATGGTAAACACATATAAACAAATAAATAAATTCCTGAACTTCACTCTTATTGCTGCTGTTTTGTCTTTCTCCTCTTCAAAAATAAATAAATACATATACAAAAAGAACGCAGCTATATTCCTTTAAGGATTTTTCCCCAGTGACATGAAAGAAATATAACTCACTGTACCTTTTTAGGCTTCTTAGCTAATTGCAGTGCAGTGCTTTTGTGCATGGTAGCTCTCTTCTGAGCTCAAATGCACGCTAACACTTTCAGTGTCAATAGCTCAACACATACTACCGTCAGCTTTTAGTGCTTGAAAATCGGAATGTTGTGGGTTCTATTCTCACCACAGATAGTTGGATTATTATTTTCCAATATTGACACTGTTGTGCAACATAAAGGGGGTGTTGCATTCCTGAGTATGCTGTCCGTTAAATGATGCATGAAGCTGAAGTACTGTCTGCTTGAGTTGGTTTCAGCTCATGTGGGTGTTAAAGATCCCATGACTCTTATTGTAAAAAGGAGTAGGGGAAGTTCCTCAGTGCCCTTGACAGGTTTCCCCTAGTTAGTATGCATGCCACATTGGTTCTCTGCTGAAAAGAGGCCACTGGCTTAGTGGGACTAAAATGGTCAAAAAAACATAATTAAAAAAATAACCCACAGTGAAAATTCAATCAAATTTCTTGAGCCAAAGCTTTCACTTTTCTTCTAAATTTCCCTGTAGTGAGAGAATTCTTGGCAGTTACAGCTAGAACATTTTTTCACTGAGAGTTATCCTTCTATATTTCCAAGAATGTAAGATCTTGAAAGTTAATATATTTATTTACTTCTGCAGATGTTTTTGCAAATATTTCTTGTCTTCTTGTACTATGCAATGTCTAGATGGGGGTTAGGCAATGTAGAGACACAGTGTATGATGGTTAACTTCCATGAGGTCGTTATTCATACCGAATACTATAGAAGAAAATCTACCACATGCCCCTTTGGGTACATCTAAAGTTGTACACTGTTTGCATGATACTGGCCACCTCTGCCCAGTTGTCATGTCATTGATAGTGATAATAAGTATTTATACCCTTTCCTACTGATGCAGTTATAAACAGAAATTGCAACTAGAGCAGCTTCCCCTCTTCTCTTATTGAATGTTTCTTTACATCTGTGCAGTACTTATCTCTAAGGTAGCTCTCTTCTCATCTCAGTTCATAAGTTCATAGCTTCATAGGTTCATACGTGTTTACTAGGCTAATGACCACACGGGCCTTTTTAAGCCTAGCCATGCATCCCAAATCTCTGACAAATTCTGATACTGTTGATAACTGTAAGCAGGTGCTTGATAGATGAAACATTTTCAAGCAGAGGCCATTAGAGACATAGGTACCAATCCAGGGATAAATTTCCTGTTCCCCATCCAATTGACCAAGTTGCACTTTTCATTGGGTTAGGGAGGAACTCTGCTTCACATGGGTAGGAGCCTGTTTCTGAGATGGGTTAATTTCTGGGATACATACCTGTCTGTCCAGCAGGTCCTATTTATATCACAAGTTAGGTTTAAGTCTTTAGAATGCTCAATTCTGGTGCTGTTTGTTTTACAGGTATGCAGGATATCCATCAGTGGGGCCTGACAATGCCCTGTATGTCAGGCATTAATCTTCCATCAAACGTCTGTAGAAGACAGAATACAGGGATAGAGCCTTGAGGCAGTCTATATAGGACATTTCACTTAAGCCCTGTATTCTTTTAGTGAAGAAACTCTGTGGGCATTTCAATTGTTGGATATGCCTGGTTAGGTACATACCAAAGGGGGTAGTGTACTCAATGACAGGTGTGATGAATGCTGAATACAGTGGAACAATGACTTTCATGGACCTAGATGCCATATCTTTGCTTATATGTTGCACACCATAGAATGATTTCTTCACTACTGTAGACACATGATGATCAAAGGCTAAATTGCTATCTATGTGTGTCCCTAATTCCCTGACTAGTGGGTCAGCTCTAAGGGGTGTTTTGTCAATATGATACTTACCAGGGATGGAAGACTTCCCAAAGCATACTATTATGCATTTCTTGGCATTTAGTTTTAGTCCATGGTTCTGACACCGGTTGCTTGTCTGTGTCAGTCCCTCCTGGAGAACATTTGTGTCAGTGTGGGATTCAATGACAGCTCGAAAAAACAGCCACCAGTTACCAAAAGAAACTAGTAAGACAATCCAAGGCACCACAGGACCAAGAATCAGCAGGAATTATTTTAAAATCCAACTTTAATTTAAGCACAAAAGCACATAAACGCACACATTAAAACCAGCATTTTTCATTTGAATCACTTCATCAGATGTGGGTCAGAGAACAATTAATGCCTTTTATAATCCTCTAGGAGGTTAATTATCCAATAAAAACCATCCAATTTAAAACATCATTAATCCTCATGAATATTCATGTTAAAACCTTGCACACAGAAAAAAACACTACTAACCATAAAACTTTGTATACAATGTTCATAAATATTAAAAAACATGATATACATTTTACAAACTTAAAAAAAATACATCACATGAATTTATAAAACCATAAAATGCTTAAATATCTTGGATAACTTAAGTAACTTAAATAAAACCATTTGTATTAAAATAAAAATACATTTTTTTAGCAGACTCTAGTGGTTAAAGTTAAAATTACTTTAAAATGTGAAAGAAAAGGAAAAGCATCAAATATACACGAGCAGCTAGTTTGTTTGTCTTTCGGCTTTTTCCCGGTAAGGGGTCGCCACAGTGGAACGCCGGTCCGCTAATGATTTCCAGTAGATTTTTTTTACGAAATGCCGAGGTGCCAGCTCGACACCCAACCTTCAACGAAGGCACGCCCATTTACACACGCATGTCTTTCGAACGCTGCCCAACCGCGGGGAGGACATGCAGACTCCACACAGAAGGCACTCCCAAGCCAAGCCGAGAATCGAAGGGTAGAACCTCTTGCTGTGAGGTAATAACGCTACTGCCAAACCACCATGGTATCTTCAGCTAGTACCTTGTTATATAATCTTATAATTTAGCTGCCCTTAGTTTCAACAGGGGTACAAGAGAGATATTCTCATTTAAACCTGGAGGGGATGTAGCTTGAAGTGTTATTTGCCACTTGAGCTCTTTACATTCTATTTTCTTTTCTCATTGTCCCCCTCTAACATCTTTTTTGACCCCTTCCAACACAAAGAAGGAATAATTAGCATTGACACATATTAAAGAATGTTTAAAAAGGGCATTTGTTTTCTTCCTGTTTTGCATATCATATAGATGTTCGTATATCCTCCATTTTAGCTTACGTTCAGTTTTGCTCACGTAAAAAGAATGACATATTTCACACAGAGCTAAATAAATAAGGCCATTTAAGTCACAGTTAAAATATCCTTTACTAGTTAAAACCACATTTCTACTGTTTAAAACGACTTCTTCCTTATTCATTATAAACCTACATTGTGAACATCGCCCACATTTGTAGGTACCAACTTTCTTCCTTCCATTTCCCTCTTTTTTTGTCATTTTCTAAGGCATTTTTCACACTTTGTGAGGTTTTATATACAAATTTCAGCTCTATTTTGGTTATTTGTTCCAAATCAGTGAGATTTTTGAATTTCCACTCATCACTGATAATTGTCCTTACTAATCCACTGCTAGCAATGTATTCTAGCACCATTGCTTTACTAAATTGATTCTGCTGTGAGGAGTCAGTAATATGGTTCTCAGCTAAGGGCTGACCAAGGATAGGTTTATATTTGTCATTTCTACCTTCCTGTACTTGTTTTGTAATTTCTTCAAGGAACTCTTTTGGATAGCCTCTTGCTGAAAACAATCCCTTGAGAAAATTGCACTCATTCACAAAGTCTTTGGTGTCATTGGTCATACAACTTGCCCTTACATACTGCCCTATTACTATATTTCTCTTGTAATGAGAAGGATGAGCACTGTTATAGTGCAAATATGAGTTAGTAAAGGTGTTTTTTCTATGCACCTTTGAATTGAACCTGTTACTTTCTTTATATATTTCTATATCTAAGTATTGTAGTTTTTCGTCAGAAACGTTGAAGGTGAATTTGAGAAATGGGGTGGTGGTATGTATAAAATCAACAAATTCCTGAATTCTATTCTTATTGTTCACCCAAAAAATGTAGATGTCATCCGGGAACCTTTTGTAGAGGCTCCAACAATCTTTATACATGGAGTCCAGAACATATTTTTCTTCCCATTTAGCTAAAATTAAATTAGCATAGGTGAGTGCACATGCAGCTCCCATTTCCACCCCTCTAACCTGTTGGTACAATTCTCCTTTGAAATAAATGAAATTGTATTTTAAAACTAATTCCATCAGGTTAAGGCACACCAACCTATCTGCCTGTGACATTTCTGTTTCCTCAAATACAATTTCTTCTAACATCTGCATTCCTTCAGAGTGGGGAATGCATGTGAAGAGGTCAATGACGTCAATTGTAATGAATGTTAAATCTTTTTTGAACAAACCATTATGTATATTCCTAAGTAGATCCCGGGAATCTTTTAAAATATTTTTCTTTTTCAACCAAATATTTTTTAACTTAGAATCTACCAATTTGGCTAAAGGTAGCGTTTTGGACCCCTCAGCTGAGACAATGATTCAATTACAGCTCCTAATTTGTAAAAATCTGCAAATTTAGTCAGCCAGAGATCCCTGACATTGGCCTTGACTTCAGAGAAGTAAATGCCAAAACTGAGGCACTCCAGTTATGACTGGCCTCTTTGTAGAGGTGGACTCCCCAATTCTAACTTCTTGGGTCCTGTCTGTGAGCCAGTTGGTTATCCACCGGGTGACATATGAGTCTGTACCCAACTTCCTGAGTTTTTTAACAATGCTTGAGTTTGGAGTTGTGTCAAATGCCTTGGCCAGTTCGAGGTAGGCAGTGTGAATCATTTTGCCCTCATCCATTTCTTTGGTGACCTTCTCAAAGAAGTCCACCAGGTTGAATATTCATGATCTGCCCTTGAAAAAACCAAACTGGGTTGGGTCCAGTGTCTCAAGGTTTACTATATCACTATTGATCATTTCCATGATAATTCTTTCCATGGCTTTACATATAAGACTAGTGAGAGTTATGGGTCTGTAGTTTCCAGAGTCTGTAGATGGCCCATCTTTGTGCAGAGGAATGACTGTTGCTATTCTCCATTTATGAGGCACAAAGCCTGTTTGGAGGCTATAGTTAAATAGCAATTCCAGAGGCCCTGATAGGTCATGTTTCATGTTACTTAGAAGGAATCCTGGGATTTTGTCTGGCTCATTGATGCAGTGTTCTTGGCCTTAGAGAGAGAATTAAGGACCTGTTCCCTAGTGATAGCAAGAGGAGTTATATTTCATGGTATTTCCTGAGGGAAGGTTGAGGGGGAGAGAGGGGTAAAGTTGGAGATGAATTTATTGACCAATTGATTTGCTATATATTCTGGCTCAGTATAGGTGGCTCCATTTACAATGAGTCTGCACACAATTGAGTATTGCCTTTGAGATTGCAGACATAGCTAAAGAATGCCTTGTGGTTGTCCTTGGAGTGGAAGGTTAAATTCACCTCAGATTTGGCTTTGGTAGACTTTATTTGTCCTCTAAGATGTTTTGTTTTAGTTTGATGAGAGCCCATTCATACTGCTGGGTGCTACACCTTCTTGTTTTTGCCATGATTTTCTTAATTCTTTATACAGCCTATTGATTTTGTGACTTCACCAGGGTGGCTTGTTTTTTGAGTTAGTTCTGTACTTATTCCTGGTGGGTACAGCTGCCTCTATGCAGCTAGTAGCATGCTTGTACAGGGTTTCTGTGAACAGTTTTGCATAGGCAGCAGTGTTCTCAGGGTTTATAGGGGCTTGACATTTTGGCAGGTTATCACTTAATAGGATGTTAGCTTTAGAGTAGTTCCTGAATATTCCAGGTTTAGCTGTGGATCCAGGTTTTATTTTTACTTCAAAGGAGACCATTTTGTGGTCTGACCTTACCAGGGAAGCATTACAGCAGGGGGTGTGTAGTCCCATATTAGTGAGAACCAGATCCAGTATGGTTGCACCCCTAGTTTGTGTACTGACTATCTGGTCCAGGGAGTTTGTGTTTACAAAATCCAGGAAACTCTTTGCATGTACATTTGATGTCATGTAGGATTCACAGTTAATAGTGGGGTAATTAAAGTCACCCATGAATATGGCATTTGGTTGGATGTTTAGTGTTTTTAATAAGTTTAAACACATGGTATGGTTTCCTGGGTCATAGAGGGGGTACGTATAGTTGGCAAGTAAGTGATCAAGTGCATTGTCATGTTTGACCAGCCTTGAGGTATATTTAGTGGGTCTATATTATATAGTCAAAGCTTTATGTAATTGAATACCTAAAGCTCGACACCTAAACAGCGAAAGCTGTTAACATCGAACGGCCACTTCTGCAAATTTTTTTGTAGGGAAAAAATTTGCTTGGCTGGGGAAAAAAAATGTTCAAACCCTAATTGAGTGGGGGGCCTTGCCCCCCCAAGTAAATATGCCAACTCTGAGATCGCTCTACAGTGGAGAAAAGGGCAGATTTCTGATAATGGCCAAGCAAATTATTTTCCCCTCGGAAAAAATTTGTGGAACTGGCCGTTCAATGTTTACAGTTTTTGCTGTTTAGGTGTCGAGCTTTAGGTATTCGATTACCTAAAGCTTAGATTACCTAATATAGACCCAATTTCATTTTGATGTAAATAGAGACACCTCCACCTTTAGTCCCTGCCTGTGAATAGTTGGTCTAAATGTGTGGAGGACATTATAATCTTGCATTCTCTAGGGTAAAGAGAGCTTCCAGGGAGTGGACTTTTTTGTTTAGACTCCTAGCATTGAGTAGTAATACCTTTAGATTTTCTAGGTTTTGATTTACTATGTCAGAAATGCTTTCACTTTGGCATTGCCTAAAAAGGCACTATGAGGGAAAACAATGTTTTAGCTAATATTTAAATGCCTAGAGGGGAGAGGTGCAAACCATCTCTGACAAAGCAGTGTGGTCTTTTGACCACCTCCTTCCAAGCTGACAAATACTGCACCCCCTTAGAATGACACCAGAAACTAAGCCAATTATTAAAGTCAATCATCTTTTGTTCATATTGTGGCATCATCCTTGGAGAAGGTAAAATGCTGTTCAATGCTAGGCTCATACCAGCCTGAGACACATATTCTGAGAGATCCATGACATCTATGACAGTTTCTTGACTAGGAAAGCTATAAAGGTAACACAGCAGAAGTGTAAGTTGGTGCTGGAGAGCAGAAATGCAAAAAGGACAACACAGCAGGAAATATGAATGGGTGACTGTGTAATGGGGCTTCCTGGACTTATATTGGGGTAACACAACAGGAAACTTGACTGCAATGGATAGTAGGAAGCTATAAAGGTAACATGGCGGGAAGTTCCTTCTGTGTTTGTGAGTAGAAAAGAAATAAAGCAGCACAGCAATGAATCTAAATAGTGTTACTGTGTAAAGGGACTTCTTGTAGGCAGTAATTGTACCCTAAGCAGCTGGGTGCAACAACAATGATGATGAAGGGCTGTGTTGGGAGATGGAAGGACTCACAGGCTGGGGCTGCTAGTATTTCAGACAGGACACTAGTGTATGAATGAGACTATCTACTTGAGCTGAGGACAAAGGCAACTGTGCACAATATCACCAAGATGGACATCCTTATGGACATAACAAGGAAACTAAGTAGGAGGAGGAGGGGATGCCATGAAGTCATTAAATGACACGGTAAGCAGACGGTCGGTAATGGACAACAGTGAGGCAATAAGGAGGCAATGAGAAGAAGGTACAAGTCGTATCTCCCCTCTGTGATCATTGCAATGTTAGATCACTTGGTAACAAGATGGATGAGCTCACAGTGCTAGTCAAAAACAAAAGGGAATTGTGGGAGTGCAGTTTAATGTGCTTTACTCAGTCATGGCTGCATGAGTATATACCTCATATGGCAGTATATATTGATGGCTTCCAGTATATTTGGGATGGAAGTAGCTAAAGCAAGGGTGGGGAGCTTGTGATTGTCGTCAATGAGCGTTGGTTCCACCCTGGCCACATAGTAATGAAAGAATAGCTTTGCAGCCCAGACATTGAGTTATTAGCAGTGGGGCTACATCCATACTATATGCCCAGAGAGTTCTCCCATGCAATTGCTATTGCAGTCTACATCCCACCCTCAGCCAATGCTATGGCAGCATGTGACATCATCCACTTGGTCTCTGCTAGACTCCTGACAAATCATCCGGATACTCTTGTCCTCATCTCTGGAGATTTCACCCATGCTTCCCTAAACAGAATGCTCAGTACTTTCTGCCAGTTTGTCAACTGCCCCATCAGGGAGAACAGAACACTGGACCTAATGTATGTGAATGTTAAAGAAGCATACAGTTGCACAGTCATCCCAGCACTCAGGAGATCAGACCACAACCTGGTGCACCTTCTCCCCCTCTTTGTGCCACTGGTTAAGAGGCAGCTAGCCACCATCAAGAAGGTCAGGAAGTGGGCAAAGGAAACTAGCACAACCCTGTAGGACTGCTTTGAGATCACGGACTGGGTTGCTCTTTGTGTGCCTCATAGGGAAGTCATAAATAGCCTCACTGACTGAGTTACTAAATACATCATCTTCTGTTTGGAAACCACTGTATCCTTAAAATCTATATGCTGCTTCCCAAACAACAAGTCATGGATCACCAAGGATATCAAAGCCCTCCTGAATGTGAAAAAGAGAGCATTCAGGTCCAGAGACAGGGATACGGTGAAAAGGGCACAGAAACAGCTGGCTGAGAAGATTAAGGAGGGGAAGGACAAGTATAAGAGAAAGTTACAACAAAAAAATGCAACAATGCAATACCAAAGAAGTATGGAGGGGGATGAAGACCATTACTGGCTATAAATCCAGCAGCTGTATGATGGTGGGGACTAAAGAGAGAGCTGATGACTTTAACATGTTCTTTAATATGTTTGATAACATGCACCAGACAAGCATGTGATGTGGTCCCCACTTGCAAAGGGAAGATGCTCTCCTGGATAGCAAAATGCATACCTTGTCTGCCCCCCCCCCCCCACAGTCTCTACTTTTCAACACAGGGGAAGGAAGGTACACAATCACATCTGGAACATATGGTATAAGCAAGAACCACCCACACTCCCACCTCGGATGTCAAAGCAGAGGCTAGCAGTTCAACTATCATCCTATCAGAGGACAGGGTGATCAGAGAGCTAAAAAGACTTTACTCTACAAAATTGGTGTGGCCTAGTGGCATTAGCCCACAGGTGCTGAAGACCTGTGCCTCACAGCTTGGAGGAGTGCTACTCAGGATCTTTAAAATGAGTCTCCATACCTATAGGGTACCCCTGTTTTGGAAAACTTCCTGACTAATTCTGGTGCCAAAGAAGGTACGCCTGGGCACTCATGTCACACTGCAAGAAAATCCTAGAGAGGCTGGTCCTGGAAGATGGTCATATCAGAACCAGACCCCCTTCAGTTTGCATACCAGGAGAATATATAGGGGTAGCCATTATCCACCTTATGCATAGAGCATACAGTCACCTGGACAAGCCTTTAACACCATCCAACCAAACAGGCTTGGGAGTAAGCTGTCATGGATCCTGGATTATCTGACCGATAGGCCCCAATATGTGTGACTGCAGGGCTACATATCTGACATAGTGCTATGTAGCACTGGAGCACAACAGGGGAGAGTTTTATCACCTTTCCTTTTCAACTGTATACCACAGACTTCAGCTATAACACTGAGGGCTGTCATCTGCAAAAATACTCAGATGACTCAAGTCATAGTAGGAAGTATCAGGCATGGAGATGAGGAGGAATACAGGAGGGTGATGGACAGGTTTGTGAGCTGGTATAAGATTAATCAGTTGCAGCTGAACATCAGTAAAATGATGGATCTGGTAGTGAATACAGAGAGATCATGATCTCATCCCCTAATGACCTCCTCTGTCAATTAGGGGGTTGAATTGGAGATTCTTCAAGACTACAAGTATTTGGGGGTGTACCTGGACAATAAACTGAATTGGTTCAAACACTCACAGGTGGCGTATAAAAAGGGTCAGAGTAGACTGCACTTACTACAAAGACTCAGATCCTTTAGAATTGGTGATATTATGCTGTGGTTGTTCTATGAGACTGTAGTGGCCAATGCTATCTTCTTTAAAGTGATGTGCTGGGGTACTAGCATAAAGGAAGCTGAGGTAAACAAATTCAATAAATTGGTAAGGAAGGATAGCTCAGTAATTGGAGAAGAAATGGGCACCCTCAAAACCATGGCTGTGAGAAAAATGTTAACACAACTAAAGTCCATCATGGAAAATAATGACCACCCACTCAACAGAGTGGTGGCTGGACAGAGAAGTTCCTTTAGCTGGAGACTGACGAGCATAAAGTGCTCCACTGAACATCACAGGAAATCCTTCCTGCCAACAGCCATCACATTCTATAATGCTTCCTACTGTCTTAGTACCACCCCCCACTGAAGGAGACCACATGGTGCAATGTTAAACTCTTACCCATGTTTTTTATTTTGTTTTTCCCTATCCTTTTTATCTGTCGTTTATCTTTTTTTCCAGTGCAATATTAATCATCAGTGCAATTATCCTTTGTGCAATATACTATACCTTAAAGTATTGTAATGTGCAATACCCCATATCCTAATGTGAGTGGTAATAAAAGGGTGAGGCTTTCATGTTAATGTCACTACTATATATGGTATCAAACTCATCTAATACTTTGGCTATGGTCAACAGTTTACTTATGTCAGGAATTGCTGTTATATATGTGGGATAACATAAGTGAGTAATAGTATCTGTCATATCTAATTATGTAACATATTTGTTCTACATTATGTCTATCTTTATCTGTGCAGTTGTAACATAAGTAATTTTCTGCAGGATCAATAAAGTATTTCTGATTCTGATCTTCCATTTTCCAGATTAGAGTTTTAAATGAATTTGCTCCTATCTAGGATACTTACCCATTACCCAATTCATTAAATTCCATGTTGGAATAGCGTTATTCCGACATGGAGTGGACCATGGTTGTGTAAGCGCAGCTGTAGCACGCCTTGCATATTCATGAAGGTGCACTACTGTTACGGCTATGTGGACATGAACACCACTGAGTGCAGGGGGCATGTCTAAGCAGTGCACGCACATCTAACACATCCCCTGCACTCAGAAAGTGCCGTATGTCACTTTTGAAAAGCATTTCAGTGTCCACAGACACTGAAATTAAATAAAATTAGTATTTCAGTGTCAGAGGATACTGAAATAGATAGGGGAGCAAGAAACAATGCAGGGGGTGCGTGACAAGCTCTGTCAAACACCCCTTGCATTATAAAAGTGCCATATGGCTATAGCCGTCAACTGTACAGGTTTCGGCAGAATGCCCAGATGCCTGCCTCACATACTTCTCAACCTCCTAGAGCAAGAAGGCTGTACAAAGCCATAAATAATGGGGGGGGGGACAAAGGCACAAAACTAGGGAAACTCTTTAAATATTGCATTGACAAACCTAGAAAGCTGATATAAAAAAAGGTTTGCAGTAGCACGGACTTCCTGAAGGGTATGAAAGTTGAAACACAAATGTCTGCCATTTGAAAGTGTTGTACATCCATAGCAGTCAAATGTACAGGTTTCTGCAGAATGCCCAGATGCCTGCCTCACATACTTCTCAAACTCCTAGAGCAAGAAAGCTGTACAAAGCCATAAATAATGGGGGGGGGGGGACAAAGCCACAAAAATAGGAACACATTAAATATTGCATTGACAAACCCAGAAAGCTGATAGAATAAAAGTTTTTTTCAGTAGCACAGTCTTTCTGAAGGGTATGAAGATTGAAACACAAGATTGCTGGGGGGGGGGCATGGCCAAGATGCCAAGGAGTTAGCTGCACTTTCTTGATGCTCTGTCTGAAATATTTTTTTCTGACAGAATGTTTCTATTTTAACTCAAAAAATATTGAAGAATTTTTTCACAACTACTCATCTTGATATTGTGAACAACTTTATCAGAAGAAATCTTAATTTTATCAGTTATTTATCAATATATTACCTGTAAGAATTATGTTACTAGTTACAGACTGAAACAGCTATGAGTCACTCAAAGACATCTCTGCAAGACAGCACTATGAAAAAGAAACTTCAAACAATAATTACCAGCATTCAAGATCTTTCTATGAAAATGGATAATTTAGAGAATATTATGGAAAATATGACGAAAGAAAGTAAAAAACAAATTGATGACTTAAAAGAAATGATTACTACTCACTCTGACCAAAATGCAGCTATAGAAGAATCAGTAAATAAAGTAGATGACAGATAAATGGAAAATGATAACCAGATAAACTTTTTACTAAAACAAAATAACCAGTTACTAGAAAAGGTGGAAGACCTAGAGTGTAGATGCAGGAGAAACAACATAGGATCTATGGAGTTCCAGAGAAAATGGAAGGAAATAATATGATCCTCTTCATAAATGATTGGCTTCCAAAAATACTAAACCTCCTTGAAGCTTTAACTTTTGGAATCGAGAGAGCTCACAGGTCCCTGTCATATACAACTACATCAAAAAATTCAACTGCTGTGAGATCCATCATCATAAAATTCCTATCTACACAAGACAAAGACTTAATACTAAGAGCTGCATGGTCAGGAAAACCAGTTCAAGTCGATGGGAAAAATATAAGATTTGACCATGATTACACTTCCACTGTGATCACAAAGAGAAAAGTATGTGTCCCACTTACTAAAGACTTAAAAAAGCCAACATTAAAGCACAAATTATGTTTCCAGCCAGAATCAAAATTACCCTTTTGGATGGTCAAAAATATTCAATTTTCTTGAAGAAGCATCAGCCTTTGTGAGGAAAAGCAACCTACTTGAGAAAGTAGAAGAAATGGACCTTTCGTTGCCTAATCTGAAAAGACAAGCTACTAATGGTAAAACAACTACAATTGACAAATCTAGTAAGAAGCTTAAGGGGAAATAGTATAAAAAACATCACTCTCAAAACTTACTAACAAACAATACTTCTGAAAACACAGGAAACAAATGAAACCATAAGGTACACACTTTCTACTTATTTACTAAATGTATATATACTTTTTAATTTTTATTTATTTTATTTTACATTTGTTGACTGGGCTAGTCTAATTGGATATATGTCCATTTTCAGTAGAGGCCCAGGGAGAAAAGCTCCACATAAAACAGATAAACACAAAGATCATTAAAAATTCAGTTACAGAACATTAAACTTCAGATACAGATAGCTTGTCAGACTAAAACAGGTGTTTAAGGCAATGTAGCATACACGATGGAACAGAAAAATAGAACAAAATATAGGATATAACATATACTCAAACTTACTTTCTTCTATATTACTTTTCTCTATTTCTTATTTCTTAATCCTGCTCTCCATTTTCTTTTCTTTCCTTTTTTTCCATTCTTCTACTTTTATTTTGCATAATAATATATACAGTTTCTAAGTACTTTAATATAAACAAACTTGTTTAAATATTTATTTAAAAATAAGCTGCAGCATTATAAACACTTTACAGCAAACATTTATTATGCAGGCTATACATTACATCAATTGCAACATATTATTGCTAGCCAGCAATTATTGATATTTTTCTTTCCTATCCATTCACACTTTTCTATTAATCTCACAGATGCAGTTAGCAACTGATAATAGCCCTCAAATAACAACTTCACACAATATACAAATGATACACACTGCTTCCATTTAAACTTATTACTATCAACACACCATACCCATCATATAAAGTTATAGTAAGATTTCTATACAATGTATGCATCTGTTGTGACCCTACAAACAATCCACACAGACTTTTGGCTTTATAAATCAACATGAGATAGATAGCAGAAATATCTTTATTTAATATGCAAATAGTGCTAATTTTACATTAAAAACGTATGTTAAAATTGAGGGAAGTGAAAGCGGAAGGAGGGCTTTAAAATGTGCAGATTTACTGTTTAAAAAGAAGTATTTTAAACATCTTACTGTATTATTTACTTAACTCTGTCTGCCTGCTTTTTTTGCTATGCACGAGAGCCATACAACATTTTGAGCACAATCTACTTATTTAAAATACCTTCATGCTGCATTCTGCTGCCAACAATTCAAAAAGTTTCAAAAGAACTCTTTCTCAAGCCTAGAACACTTCCTGCTTGCTTGCAAGCTGATTACATCACTGTAAAAGTCTGAATAGATGTGCAGTGTGACCTTTGACCTCTCAGCACACTTAGATGATGTTATCTGATGAGAACAAGGAAGGTAATGCCACAGAATCACCGCGGATAAAAGGACTTATTAATAAATGAAATTATTTACTCTGTGTAAGTGCTAAATGCTGCATATTGTTGTAGAAAACTTTTTTTAATGGTAAATGATATTTTGACCTTGTTAAAATACATATTCAGTGTTTAATCACTTGTAATAATGCAAATATTTAAACAAGCATTTATCTGAAGCTTACAGATAGGTTTGCAGAAAGGCTTTTATGTGTTCAGTTAATGAAAATATTTAACATACAGAAAGAGTTTTTATTTGTCTGTTTTTCTCCTTTTCTTTTTATGACAGTTATTGTACTTTCTTCAGCTTAACTGACTTACCTATATCCCCATTTTGATGAAAGTAAGATATGTATGTTTTTAAAAGACCAAGGTTCTTATTCAATTACAATCTGTAAAAAAGTACCAGTGCCCATAAACTTACAGAGAGAGTTACTTACTAGTTTTTGGATACCTGTATTGTTTTCTAGCTTTAATAACTAGCCTTTTTGAACATAGCTTATTCTAAGATATATATATATGCACAGGTCAGTAATCATGAACTTTTGTATACATCTATAGTTTGTATTTATTGTTCTACCTAGGTATACGTAGGTGTGGCCCTATATAACTGGCATACAATCACCCTTATAATACGTACCTAGATATGTGCACCCATTCCATTTTGCTATGATCACTCTTACACATGTACTGAGATATTTCTATTGCTGACAGCAATTTTGCAACCTGTTATATTATGTTTGCATAACAGTATATATGAGTACATGATATTCAAGCCTACTTTAGTTGTGTTTCTATAGCATTTGCTGCTTAACTGTTACATATTACTGTGTTGTTTGTGTCATTTGTACACATACATGTTTATAGTTGTCCCCAATACATTATGTGCAGGTGTCAGGTATTAGTAATTTATTTCCTTGTTCTTGCCAGGACTTGCAATACCTGTTCTCATTAATTCACTGAGAGTGTTACTTACTAGTTATTGGATAGCTATTGTGTTCTCTAGTTTAATAGATGTACATTTATGCATTACTCAAAGAAGACAAGATGTTTATATTACAAAAAGATTATAGTCCCCTTAGTCATATTTTTCAGACAAAGTAGGCTTTAATTTCATGTGGTTGCATGATTTGTTTCACACTCTCGCATGAGGTACTTCTTTTCTGAAGTCTGTGTTTCCTGTTTGTGCTGGCATGAGATTCTGTCAGATACTTTAGTCTCTTCTCGCATCTCAAAATATTAGTAAATGATCTGCTGATTCCACAGACTGCTAATAGGTATAATTTTAGAGATTTATTTTACTTAACATCATCCCGCTTTTCTAATGATAGAAAATAGTAACACCATATAGATGCAGGCTATTGAGCCAAGAGCGGATTTAAGTGATCTGCCTAAATTTATTGTTTATCTGAAATCTTAATAGCTTTTACTTAAAATTGTTGATAGTTACATGTTTTTTATTAAATATATCTAAAAAAAACATAAGCAACCTAAATGCATTACTATTTTTCTACTTCTGTAATACACATAGGTCTTTTGTTTTAAGATAACTCTCAGATTTGGTTGTACAAAGATAATTACTTTTAATATATATAATTACCACAAATAATCTGTTAACCTTAATCCCACACATTTTGATATTTTACTATTCAAATCACTAACAATTTTGAGGAGTAGCCCTTTATTTTTTATTTTTTTCTCTCTTCTTATTACATTATGTACAGTTATTGTAATGGCAGTAGCACAGAACGGATGAAGATTACTGATCTAAGGATGGATGAAGGTGGTTTAGACTTGTAAATAGTTTTAAATGTTTTACAGTTATACTCAGTGTTCATGGTATGTTCATAACAGAATCTTTACTATCTAAGACAATCTACAGGAATGTTTTCTTATAAATGCATATCCTTAAATGTATATGGACTCAACAACCCTGTAAAGAGAGGAAGCTTAACCAAATATTTGAAAACTAAGAAAGTAGATATTGCATTTTTGCAAGAAACTCATATAATAGAAGAAGATTTGAACAGGATGTCTTTTAATGGCTACTCTATCCTTGCAGAATCTCATTTTCGGACCAAAAGAAGAGGCACCATGATATTATGGAGGAAAACATTACCAGTACCTAAAATAATTGACACATATTCAGACAAAAATGGCATGTTCTGTTTAATTATTCTAGAAATAAATAAAAAACTAATCACATTAGCCAACACTTATTGGATACCCGGTATTGGTGCTGCAACAGCGAATAAATATCTTGATTTACTTGCAATCAAATTTAAAGGAGATATAATATATGCAGGAAATTTTAACTGTATTCTTTCTAGAAGTGACACTACCAAATGTGATAATTTTAAGATATCTGTATCTGATAAAATATTGAATAACATAGGTTTTGTCACCCACCCTCTTGAAGACACTTTAGGCCTCATTGGAGGGTCACTCACACACATATATTTTTGGTATACCATAAATAAATGGCAATTTTGAGTTTTCACCAAATGGATAGTTAAGCAAATCATCTGTAATGAGGCCAGTGTCATGCATTTTACATAACCTGCTATTTAATTCTAAACATAAGCCATTTATTTCATTCCTTGTGATGGTTTTATACTGCTCTTCCTGCAGCATCATTCGCATTTTATTAAAATAAAAGTGTTTGTCCATTACTGCAATCCCTGCACCTTTAATCACTATGTCATGATTTTCGACCAATGAACGTACAGCTTACTGTTCATCTGTAGTTAAATTAAAATATCTAGCAACTTTGTTATTTTCATACAATGCATAAATATCTCATAGGTTCATAGGTTCATAGGTTGGTACTGGGCTATCTGCCCGAAGGCATATATTAGCCCAGCCACGTTGTGCGGTATTCACCCCCCCCCCTTTAGTAGTTCCTTAGACCCTTGTACTAACAGCTAGTACCCTTGGCCCCTATCTAGTAGTGCTGTTGGTGTGATCCCCAGTGTGAAATTTCTGTTACCATCCACTCATCAAGGTTCCTCTTGAAGAGTGATAGTGAGGGGCTCTGTCTTATGTAGATCGGGACCCTGTTCCATAGTAAGGGAAGTCTCTGCGAAGGGAATCTATCCCTCCAGCATATTCTATTCATTGTTGTGTTGAGGTTTATATCCCTAGATCATCTAGGTCGAGTAGATTTGGTTTTGCTAAGATGGAGTATGTTCAAGATGCACGCTGTCGAAGCCCTCCTCAGTATGGAGAACATCGATGTCTGTGCAGTGACTGAAACCTGGTTCAAGGCTCCTGAGAGCACCCCAGCACTACCAGGTTATACCTCATATCATGCTTTTCAGCCTCAAAACTTGGACCGAACCACAAAAGGAGGGGGAGTATCCATATTCATCAAAGATACCCACACCTCCAGGTTAGTGGCAACGCACGAAGCATCGGAGACCATCCAGGTGCAACTAACCGTAGGTAAAACTGCCCTACAGTTTGTAGCATGCTACAGACCACCCTCTCAAACTCAGGAACCCCACTTAGCCTTCCTGAAGATATTGGAGAGTATGAATGTCTCTCCAAATACCATCATATTGGGAGACTTCAACTACCCAAACATAGACTGGGAGCATTACTCAAGCCCCAACACCCTAGCCCAAAGGTTTCTAGAATTCATAAACTCAAATGCGATGGAAAAACTAGTCACCACTCCCACAAGAGGAGATAATATACTAGACCTGATCATCACAAACATGGGGACACAATGCTCCACACCGGAAGTATACCCCTCATTAGTGAGATCAGACCATAA